>NW_010514085.1:14878-41954 GCF_000687285.1 Phaethon lepturus
TAGGGAATTGATTTTTGTCTTACATATAGGTTAAAATTTTAAGTCTTCTTATGTATTCCTTGAGTTGCAATTTGAAGACTCGTTTTAATCAGTTACTTTTATTACTTTGTGCAGAAAATTATACTCATCATGCATCAGTCTATGTAATGCTATATTGAATTGTATTTGCAAGAACAACCTGGCTTATAGTTCCAAGTTTTCTGTTTTCTTTTGACTGTTGTTTACAGACACAATTTTCTTCTTTCAAACTGTCTTGCACAACTACTGGAGAAATTTGGTGAGCAGCTAGGGGTTTTCACAAGCTAACTAAAATTTCATACTGGCAATTTGTAATCTTCATCAGCAATCAAGCACTGTATAGAGGGCAGGGTAAAAGTAACACGTCCTCTGTTGGTAAGAAAATGGATGATGTGTGTGTTAGGGGAATTACAAGTAATAATACTTCAAACCAGTATTTGTTACACAACTAGAAGTATAAATTGAGACTGCTCTCCAGTGACTAGGTGGGCAACACTTTCCGAACCAGTTAATCACTCCAGGCATACTTAACAGATTTTAAGTTGCAGCAAGATGTTCTGTATCCTTATGGAATGTGCAGTAAAATCTTTTTTGTAGGTTTGGTAAAGATGTCTTAGTTTCCTGGTACTTTATTGTTGTTAGAAGTTAAAATTTTGCCTTTCAAATTGAATTCTTTCTCCAGACTGTTTGATTACATCCTGGCTGTAGTCCATTAGAATGTTTCTTTAAGCATATGATTGGCAGTATGTTCTTCATAGCATTATTGAAATAAGTGTTGCAATATTAGTGACTCGAAGCAATGAAAGAGTCTCCTTTATAAAGGAGACTTACTGTTTCTGTAGGTCATGTCTAGAGGACATAGGTCACAGATACAAACAAAGCAGTTAAATGGAAAAATAGGATGGCAAATGAAATTATGTGTGAAATAATAACCCATGAGTGGAAAAATGTAAAATGCTTACAGCATTTAAGTTAATTTTAGTATCAAAAGTGATTTGTGTGCTATCATGGAAAGTTTAATGAAACATCTGTATGCTTGTATTCAAACAAGAGGGTTCAGTGTGTGACAGTTGGGATTGAAAATACAGAAGATATTATAATGCTGTTGTATTAATTCATAATACAGTTTCATTTAAAATACTGTTTACAGTCCCAGTTACCCCATTTTAGAGAATGTTTCTGTTGCAAGATTGGTAAAAAGTAGCCAGTGACCTAAAAACCACTCACTCAAAGGGATTAGGACTCTTTATCCTTAATAAAAAAAGCAAAGAAGTTGAAGTAGTAATTTGAGATAGTAAGATATCCTGAGAATTACTGTTCTCATCATTTCTTCAAGAACAAAGGACTATTCAATAAAATTAAAATCATGAGGCTTTCTCTTTTAATACAGTATGTGAATTAACTATGGAATTGTGTTGTGACTTTGGTAAAGAAAATAACAGTGAGGCTTGACAGAGACACTTGCATAATATTCAATTACAGTATTAATGCTAGCAACAAAACTACAGTAAGTTTGGAGGTGATACTAAACTTTTATCCTCAGACCTTAATGTCTAAAGTTGCATAGTACTTCAAGAGATTTCTTATACCTATTCTGAAGCATCAGTTCCTGGCCTTCATAAGAAATAAGATGTGAGAAAATAATTATTCAGTTTGACAGTTCCTTTAACTAAGCAGTTGTTGTGGTTTAACCCAGCCGGCAGCCAAGCACCACCCAGCCGCTCGCTCACTCCTCCCCCCTCCCCCCCAGTGGAATGGGAGAGAGAATTGGAAGGGTAAAAGTGAGAAAATTCATGAGTTGAGATAAAGACAGTTTGATAGCTAAAGCAAAAGCCATGCACACGAGCAAAGCAAAACAAGGAATTCTTTCATCACGCATAATGGTTTCTTGAGAAGACAGATGCCATCACTCCGAATGTCCCCCCGTTCCTCCTTCTTCACCCCAGCCCTACATACAGAGCATGACGTCAAATGATGGAATATCCCTTTGGTCAGCCTGGGTCAGCTGCCCTGGCTGTGTCCCCCCTCAGCGCTTCCCGTGCACCCCTAAACTTCTTGCAGGCAGGCCAGCACGAGAAGCTGGACAGTCCTTGACTGCTTAGCAAGAAGTAAAAACATCAGTATCTTATCAACATTATTTTCATACCAAGTCCAAAACACAGCCTCATGCTAGCTTCTATGAAGAAAATTAACTCTATCCCAGCTGAAACCATGACAGCAGTGGATATTGCTGATGCAGTTCTTTAATCTTTGCATTCAGGGTTTGGGGAAAAAAAATCTAATACGGATATGTAGGAAGAAGTAGATGACAGTGATGTAAATCAGTAAATGTCTTTCATATCTCACCTCCATCAGTCTCTTCTTTTATTTCTGAATATTCTTACTTCATGGTTCTGTGTGCCATTGTTGTCTTTTGTAATCAGTTAGTGAGTGCAGATGGCACCCTTCCCCTTCTGGTTGGTGACTGTGAGACTGGAATTAATGCATTTATTGGAAAAAATAAAACAGCACTATTGATGTAAGGATTTTGTCAGCAACAGTCTTCAATGATAGGACTAGAAGCTGTGCCCCTTCCTCCCTCTCAAGGACAAGTACATAGCCATGCTTCAAGCACAGATATCCGCTAGCGAATTAGTAAATTGTTCTACCTCCGAATACAGTTTGCTGTCTACATTGAAGACAGCTGCCACTGTGGCATTTAAAGCTTCTTTTATCTTCTGACCTGACTAGATTGATAAAGGTATTGTTTTAGCAGCGGAAGCGCTACTACCTGCTGTCACAGTAGTGCGAGCTATAGATGGATGACCTCTTAACAACAATGCATGGAATCACCTTACTTAATGTGTGGCAATACTGAAAACCATCTTTGCAGAATAAGGTAGATGCACCACCAGTGTTTGTGTGGGCTGTGTTCAAAGGGAGTAAGAAAATTTGGTGATTCAAGTGAAAGCCTGTTTGGAATTGTTATAAATGAACACCCACTCTGTAGAGTTTTATACCTTTACTGTAAGCAAATGGAAGTTGAAATAGATGCTGATATGAGATTATTGGCTAGTATGCTGACATCCTCCAATCTCCTGCACTATGCAGGAGGGGTACCTTCTAATTAGCAATTAGAATACTGACCCTAATGCTGATGCGATTATAAATTACAATGATGATCATTCGTGTGATTTCACTGTCAGATTTACAAAAATGTAAAATGTAAATGAAAAAAATCCACCTGAAAAATGGATGTTAATTGCCTACCGAATTAGTGTTACAGAATATTACATGTGGATGTTTTAACTTTCTTCTAAATCACGTAGAATGGCGTCTTTCTTTCCTTAGCTTTTATTTTTGTAACAGTTCAGGAGAGTAATTTTCATTACTATAAAACCACTTAATAAAGATGTTGATTTTTGGGTTCTTAAATGTAGCAAAGTACTTTGTTTTCCTCTCATAAAGTAGTTGAGTAACCCTAATGATTTATGTTAAGTATGTAGTGAAGTGAATAACTGAATCAAGATCTCGGTCACTCTTCAGACTTATTTCCAACAACCTAGAAGGTTTGAAATATTGGTCCATTGAAGTCAACTGTAGAAATCCGATTTCACTTTAGAAATCCAAGCATTGCTTCTTTTAAATGCGAAGTTCTCAAAAGTAAGGATGATTGAAATGTATGTCTTTTGTTCATGCTAAACTGATGGAGCATTTTCAATTTTTTACACTTATTTTGTAGAGAAAAAATGGGCTCAAATCTCATGATTGAAACTGCAAGAAATTCCAAATGTCCTAAGGTAAGTACAGTTTTCTAAGGTAAATACTGCGTATTCCACAAATACTTTTAGGAGTTCTGAGTAAGATTACTGTCCTGAGAAGAATATTGGGTAAACAGCATGAGCGTTGATACGCTCTGCAAGCTGCCCTATGAGATAACCCATGCTTTTAAAGGATAAAAGTTCATTAGATTCTTAAATCTCTGCAGCAATTTCTCATATTTTTATTAAATGCTTTAAGTTAGAATATATTTCAGAGATGTTAAAAGGCTTATAAGCAGAGAAACACTAGGTCAGCTTCTTGAAGTTGTGGAGAGGTTTTTTTTTTTTCATAGAAGAGAATTCTCATATTGGGATATCCTGTCATGTCAGCTGTGATCTGTGTTACCGTGTAGTGAGAGAACAGGGTTTCTCCTCACTTTATCTGGATTATCAGATTTTCTACAGTCGCATTCATAGGCCGCGAGATCTCTACTCTTCCTATATGATCTAAAGGGCACCAGTTGATTGGAGGGGTGTTATATACAGCAGCAGCATCAGAATGATAGCTGAGAAAGCACAGGTATTCTATTTTTGGTGAAGGATAGGGTGTGAAGAAAGAAGAGCAATATAACAACACATATTTCAGAACAATCTGTAATTAACAGGTGTTTTGGTGTCATAGCACTATATTTAATGCTTTACTGTTAAATGGAAGATACTCACATTTTTCTAAACATAGAAACATGTGCTTGACTGACTGCGTTCCTAGTTCATGTCTAAAACAAGGACATGAAAAGGCTGGAGTGGTATGTTGCTTTCTGAGAGAGAAGCTATCCTACGTTGACTTGAAAGTTATCTTTGAACCAGGATCTTTGACTTCCTTCCATGTTCTTCAGTAACAAAATGTGAATATAAATAGAGTTGAAACTAGCTATTCCCAGTAATAGCTTTGTAGTGCTGGCAGTGGTGGCACTCTTTACAAGGCACAGCAAAATCAAAATACAACACAGTTGTGTGCTCTGCTGCTGTTAAATTCAGGGCGAGATGGATTTTTCCAGAAGATGCTCAGCACTTTACAATTTAGACTGCATCATGAAGTGTAAGTGTAAGTGGGTATTACCAAAAATAAATTCAAGCATCAGTTTGATAGGTTTTCTATTAATTTTTCCAAATTTTTTTCTTACTGCTTCTAGTAGTGCTTAGAACCAAAACTTCCCTTTTACAAAAACAAGAAACTTTTCCTCTATCAAATGATGGAGTATGAATCATGCATGCGTTTTGCTTCTGCATTGTCATATAGAAGTTAACGCTTTTCTTGTTTTCTTTTTTATAAGGATAGACTTAGTGTGAATTAAATGATCTAACTTATGTAGCTGAAAAATAGCAACGAATACAATGATATCACAGCATCAGCTACTAGTGCTGTTGAGTAATGTTTCACAAAAATACTCTACCCGGTAAAATAGTAAACAACATTGAACACCCACTTGCCTGCTAAAGATTATTGTTCTGAACAGTGCCAGCCAGGCTGGGTGCATCATCACTAAAAGGTCTTGCACATTCTAACACTTACCCATAACTATAGGTACTCTTACCTTGTGTGATTATAGCTGTAAGATGTGATTTTTTTTTTTTTTCTTTTTTGCAGTCATATGTTTTGTTTTATGGAAGTAGCATTTGGCTTTTCACTTAAATTTACATACGTGACTGTATTAATGACATTTCAGTGTCCTTACAAAAAACCTTGAAAGATTTGTTTGATTTTTCTGTTGTGTTGTTTTGGGTTTTTTTTCTGTTGGAGAGATTCTTCCTGCAATCCTTTAACTCAGGTTGCAATATTAAGTAATCATTTTTTGGAGAAAAAATTTGGTTTACGATTCTAGCATGACTGCTTAATGACATCGTTGCAGTGCTGGTTACAGGCTTTTGAGGATGAAGTACTATTCATAAAGGCAAAACATTTTAAAATCATAGATTACACCAGCTTTTTGTTTAAATATCAGTGGGTAGATATTGGTAGAAGCAGAATAGCCAGTGGAAACAATTAATTTCGGGTTAAAAATAGTGTTTTCTTTAGGGAATTTCTTTTTTCATTCTGGGGTTTTTTTCTTTCACCTTTTAAAATTTAGATAGGTATTATTAAAAAAGTAAATGAATAATGAACCAAGTAGGATTCCAGAGATGCTTTTAATGTGTAGATTGAATTTCATATTGTGGGAAGTTGTATTATTATTATTAAACTATTTTTGTTCCTCCTGACTCACTAGGTAGCTGCAGTAAGCACTATTGTAAACAGAGGAACACCACTGAAAGCATTTGTTTTTAGAAATTACAACCACTTTCCTGGTGTTAAGTCTCATTATATTGGAGGCTGTCAGTATAAACTGTGGCAGGCCATTAGAGCATCATCTGCTGCACCGGGTTACTTTCAGGAATATGTTTTGGGCAACGATCTTCATCAGGTAAGTTGAAATCTTCTCCTTTAGTAAATATTTTTCAATATTATACCGGAGAAAAAAGTTTTCTGTACTTTTGAATCAGAACTAAGCGAACAATTTGGTAGCAGAAAGCAATCTAGAATGGGTAGGGGTAAGAACGGAAATTTTTAGCTTGTATAGCCCTTACAGAAGTAGAAATGGTATAAACTTAAAAATCTTAAGTCTTCTCAATACGAACTTAAGCTCTTCTGCTGTTCCTTTCTTCTCCGCCTGGAAGGAAACATTATACGAGTTGTAAATTGCGTGTGACTTCCTGCTTACAACTGGTATTTCATTGAGCATTATTTCACTAAACAGATGGTATGACTTAAAAATCTAACAATACTGTTAAGTGTGAAAAAATCAAGTTATGCGTTTCAGTGTTCCTTTTATTAGTGTATGATTTCAGTTTGCAGTCTGCATTTAATTCTTTCCCTTGATAGCTTACTAAGCTTTACCTTGGTTTTGAGCTAATAAAAAGAATAAGAGATGCCGTGGCACCAAGATTAAACTGGGAGGACTACTGCAAAAAAAATTCCCTTGAGGATAAAGCAATGTCTCCTAGCAACAGTGTATACTATTTTGTTGTGTTATAGCTTCTGTTGGTGGCGCTGATTAGTAAAGAGCAAGGCAAATTAATTTCTTTAGTAGTTTTTTAACCATTGTGTTCTTGTCCTCCAATACCTCTTTATTGTTCTGCACTTCTCTGAGTTTTAAAATAATCCTGTTTACAGTACATATTACTTTAAAACTTGTTAGTATTTATTTTTAGAAAAGATCTGTTGCGGATCTGTGGCAGAAAGGACTACAAAGAATGACTGAACCTGCGACCTTCAAAAAAGACAGCATAGGATTCTATCACTTTAAACTTAAAGCATCCATTACATTTCCGTCATATTAATTCATATAATGGCATTAGCCTTAGCTACTAGAAAGCAATAATAGCGTATTTTGAGTAATAAGATATACCTGGATCGCATACAGAATTTCTCATAGTGTCCATTAAAAGGTTGTGTAATCTTAGTAGCTTTGTAGTGTGCATAAGTAATACTGAAGTTTAAAAAAAATAACATAAATAAGGAGTATAAGATGAAATAGTGAAAAATTAATTAGATTAAGAGATAATAAACAAAAGCATTGATACAGAGAAACAGCTAGAGTTTAATGTGGGAAAAAAACCCAACAGTATACTTCCATATTTTGAGTTAACATTTATAAGGAGATGGAATAATTATATTCAGCTATGTAAAAGCTCTACGTAAGTTGGAGGACAAAGGAGAAGGTTTTCCATGGAGGGTAGGATGGTGCTGCTACATCCACCAGATCTGAGAGTTCTATTTTATTCTGATTCCCCTTTTGTTTAGGGTCTGGTTTTTTTTCCCCTTCCTTCCCTCCCAGCCTCCCCACTGCGGTACATCTTGTTATCCCCAAAACGTTTTAATCAAATACTACCTGAAATAAGCAAGTAAGTTTTGGGTTTTTTTTTTTAAACCTAAAAATGGAGTAACACATCAGATATTCCAAGCCTAAGCGCTGCTTGAAATCCTGAAACGTGGTCATCTTCCATCTGGCCAAGCAAAACTGGAAAGTGAGCTGCTTTAGCCTTTGGAGCTGTTCCAAGCTGCTCCTTAACTGCTTGAATGGGTCAGTGTTAAGCTATGTGAAGCACTTTTCTTCCTCTTCTCACCTTTCCACCCCCTCTTTCCTTGAATTGAGAGTACATCAAAGTCTATCTGTGCTTCTGTATGAAGAATAGCTAAATAATCAACATGATTTTTAACTTCCACATGGTGCTTAGACAATTATTTGTCTTAACATTGTTTCTGAATTGCCAGACTTGTATGAAATGCAGTAAGGTGGATATTAATTTCATCTATATTCACTTTTAAGTCCAATTTACCAGACTAGAGAAGGTATGATCAGTGTTAATAGAGAATAGATCCAGTATTCTGAGACACACAGAGCTAGAATAAAGTCTAGTTCATTTTCCTTACTCTAGGCTCTTTGGACAAAGCCCTTCCATATGGTCTTACCAACACTCTTTAAAAAAAACTCTTTCAGAAGCGCACCATTCTTTTCTATTTGATGTATTTTAATTACAAGAAAGCAAGGACTTAGGATGTGGTTCACCTTTGTAAGCCATAAAGAACTAAATATGTTTTCAGTATTATAACTGTTTATTGTAGTAAAACTAGATGCTAAATTTTCTGACTTAAACTTCCGTATCATCTGAAAATCTCTGTTCTGCCCAGGCATGATACTTAAACATTCTTAAGTTCTTTTAGAATCCAAAGGGTTGTCCTCTTTCATGTCTTCATGCTTTTCTTTCCCCAGATTACACTTTTCTTACCACACCTCTGTTTCTATAACTATCTATTTTGTGTGAGGTGTGCTTGGTTTTTTTTTATGTGCAGCTGGCTAGCAAGGTCCTGCATGGCAAATACTATATAGCTGTCTTCACGCAGATTTCTGTCTCAGATTATAAATCCACCACTGCACATTCAAGCTACCTGGAATTACCTTGGTTTAACCCTGGGGTAGGAGCCTCCATGCATGTAGCAGACTGTTAACCTTGCATTCTTGGGTGTAATAGTACCTCAGTGGAAAATGCAAGGTAATCAAGAGTTTTATCTCTATTAAAGTATCCAAGATGAATTGAAAAGAATATATATGCCTAAATAAATTTTAAAATAAATAGAACCCTAAATGCAGTCATATTCCTGTATAAAATAGGTTTTTTACTATTTTTAAAGTATGTTAACTACTCTTAGTCCTTAGTTATAACTCATACTATAAATATGAGACAGTAAATTTTTAAGTGACTTCATTCTAAAAGTGCACTGCTATTGTCATGTTAAATTCCTCAGCCAGGTCATTTATGATACTGACATTTGTAGTTTATATGGAAATACATGCTCTTCTCTGTTTTGTTGCTTTAAGCCTGTACACTGACATGTTGGACTGCTTTTGAACTATAGAAATAAATGAAGCATAACATTGTTAGACATTCTTAATAGTACCACGATTTTTGTGAAGAGCATCAGCACGATATGCGTTAATTGTAAATAATAATTTATGCCAAAGGCTTCAATAAAGATTATGGCCTTTTGAGGATTTTCTTAATGGCTTGGAAACTTCCATTAATTAATCAACATAGTCTCTTTTCTGAACATAAAACATGCAAGTTTCTTATTAATTTATATATAATCTGCTTCTGTAGTGTTGATATTTCTAAATAATTCAAAGAATAGAGATGACCAAAATGTGAAGATGATTGTAAAATATGTGTGAAAATTCAGAATAGTAAATATAATGGGATTTGTTTCCTGGCTTTGAAGTTTGGGACTCTAAAGGATTATATATAGAAACTAGGTTTTGTATTGGTTTATCAGTCAGTTTTATTTTTAAATTTGAATGAAAAGCACTCTGGCAGTTGATCTGACTTAGGACACAGCAAATGTGTGACAATGCTTATTTTGACAATGAAAATTTAGTGGATTTGTTTTATGGTCAGCCTGCATATTCTTGTCTTGCGTTACCTAGCTTTCTTTCACAAACTGTATGAAGTAGTTGAATGAGAGTTATGCCTACGGTTGAGATTAATTCATGAAGATTTTATGTATGACTGTAGACGCATATGGTGGAATCACACCTGAACTGAACTGTAGCTGTTTGCTTTAACACTCACTTTTCCGTAAGATACGTATTTATAGATGCGTGTGTATTTGTGTACACATATCCATGCCCTTTCTCTGGGAATGTTCCAGTCTGACTTCCTGTCACTGTAAATGTTCGAGGGGATTGTAAAGTGTGTTTATTAATAAAAATAATAAATTATTTTAAAAATTATTCTGATGAAATTGTTTAGAAAGATTTCTAGGTGCCTGAATACTTAACTCTTACTTGTGCTGCAGATAAGCTGATGCCAAGTTTGTTAAATTTCCACAAAAAGTAAGAAGTTAAAAAACCAATAGCAATGTTTGCATTCAGGTCGGTCATGCCATGCTATCTGGTTGCACTCTGTCAAGTAAGAAAAAGCAGTGCAGCTGTTGGTAGATGAGGGAAGGAGGATTAATATTCTTTGTGGTTCAAAAGAGGAACACACTAACATTCAAAGGGATTTAATCCCTGTAACATGCTTCTTCAGGAACTGTGCAAGGCAAGAGAGACCAAGTCATGATGTTACAATATAGAGGCTGTATTGCCACACGTGTCAGCTTTTTTAATATTAAAAACTGTTTATGAAGCACTGAGTGTCTCTTAACCTCTCCCCAGTCCTGTTACAACCAATGTTTTTGTTTTTTTTTTTCTACTTCCCATGGAGCGGTGTTACTTGTTTTATGTAGTCGTATTTCCTTTTTTTTTTTTTTTTGTAGTCTGAAAAGCATTCGGGGTACTCAGTTCACTTCAGTAGACAATACAGTATGCTGAGGAAATTGCCAATTAATTAAAAGAGCAATTTTAAGATTTAACAAAATCATTATGCACACTTCATTTACTAGGTTTTACAGTAAAAGCTAAATTTGTCCCACAGGATTAATTAAAAGGGCAGCAGGGGTTGTGTGTGTATGTGTGGGTGGTGGTGGTGAGTTTAACAAAGCCACAGATTTTTCTCAAAATAAAGTATTATCAGTTTAATACAAAGGACTTGATCACCTTTTTCTTCATGGCTTCCCATGAATTCATTGCTGTATTACAATTCCATTTATTGAAATGCTGTTGTTGACTTATAGTAGTGTTCAAATAACCATATTTTCTTTGAGCAAGATCAGATACTGAAGTACTTAAATTGGCAGCTAATCTGTTAGTGGAGTTTTAATAATCACAGAATCATTAAGGTTGGAAAAGACCATTAAGATGAAGATGTAACAGGAAATGTGGTGAGAATACAACTGAGAAATAAAAAATACATATAGTACAATAATATGATGTAACTAAAATTTCAAGTCTTGCCTTCATTAAAAAAAGATAATATACAGTTTCTTTATATTTTTCAAACTTTTCTCTTTCTTTTATTAGCCAATAAATCTGTAAAGGCATTTCATCTTTGTAGCTTGTTACAGGAGAGGCCTTCAAAAGTGATTCGCTTAGTGGATCCTACCCTAATTGGTTTTACACGGTAGCTTTTAAAATTAGATTCAAGGGTGCTTCCCAGGCTCTAAGAAGACATAGAATATAGGTCACATTGAAGTTCTTCTCATTCTTAGGATATGCCACGGTGATGAGCATGCAGCAGAGCTTATACAGGCTGTGGTTTAGTAGGTGTATCTTGTTCTCACAATGATAGAAACAAGTATTTCTTTGTTTCTCTGTCTACGTGTTGCCATACACATTTTCCTGCATCCTTGGAGGCAATGTTGCCTGCTGTTTAAGGAAGAGGGAATTTACTGGAATGTGTTAGCTACATGGATATGTGCATTTCTTTTTCTCTTATGGATTCTAGAGGTTTGGTTAGCGGCTCTGAAGATGGATGTGTGTGATGCAGTTTACCAGCCTTTGTGAAATAGCTGTGGTTACTGGACCCGTAGTAGTTTGCAGAGCAGACTGCTTGCAAGATTCCCTGCAGGGACTTGCTAAGTGAAGTTTTATTGGAAGATTTGTTTAGTGAAGTAAAACAGAGAGTATGTTTTGTTTAGGCATTTAACTTGAATACATTGTAATTTTTATCTCCAATGATTCAGAGTGATGCTTTGCTAATGTTATTTTCAGAGTGTTTATTAAAAAAAGAAAACAATCCTCAGTCTCAAATGAGCTGTATTATATTGAACTATTTTTTTGCTTAGACTTCTGAACCCATATATCTTTAGCGACACTATTTACCAGCTAATATTTGCTATAAACCAAATCTTGTAAAAATCAGAGGAGTCTGGTACAGTGAAAAATCAAGAACTGAGTCAATTCAGTCAATAACAATCTAGGTTGCTGCTCTCACGTTCTGACATTACCGGCCACCATTTCTTAAATCAAAAAGAGCAATTTACAGTCAATTCCTGATAACTTGTAATTTTTATTTTTCCGGGTTGTATATCTGTTTAATACTGACTTGAATGGGGCCATATTTCCATATGAAATAGCCTTGTGATATTAATTGTGAGTAAAAGCCTAGGAGTGTAGTGGGGCTATTGATATATTGTTAACATCTTCCCTTAAGGAAAGCTAGTTTATGATACGTAGTGGTATGGTGCTTAATGCAAACAATCAATTCATGCTTTGTCAGCTACCATCCAGCCTCTAATTTGCCTTCTGCGTTGTAGTTTAGGAAACTGCTCTCTTCTTGTCATGGATACAGGTCTTAGTACTGTGATAGGAATAATTTTCACCATGTAGACAAAATGTGCATAAAATCAGTTAGTTCAATACCCACTGCATTCCCATTACTCAAATAGGGCACAAAGTCTAAGCCTCATTTCCTGTACTGAGCTCTCTTTCCAATATAAAGATTAATCTATAGTGTTAATTTTGCAAATCCTAAATCAGTTTGCAGTCTCTTCAAAGATTCTTTACCTTGCAATGTTTCTTTTACTGGAAGTAACTTAGTATATTTAGAGTATATAGTATATTTAGGGAGTATATTTAGACTGCTGTTTTTCAGTAGCAGATATATTTTAGTTTTTTGGCTACAGAATTTAGAATTATTTCAGCTTAAGGAAGAAAAGATAAGGGAGTATAGAACAGAACAGTTTCCCTCAGGTCGAATTCAGTCTTCTATCATGGTTGCCAACTGCATCATAGACATAGTTCATAAACATGTAAGGCTGTCTTTGCTGTTGCTACCCTTGTAGAAGGTTACTATACAAAGATATTTCTTCATTTTTCTCTTGGCTAGAAAATTTCTGATTTTCACTCTTAAGTCTATTCACAGCTAATAGATACAAATTGTCCTTGTGCCAGTAATGTTCTCTAGTTTAATTAACTTTTCTTCTTGTAGTATTTACCCTTCTGACGTGTATATAGAAAGCACTCATACCCTTTTTTTGTTTTGTTAGTCTAAATATGCCAGTCTGTCTCAATTTTGCAAAATAGGCTCTGTGTTCTTGTGATCATCCTAATGGTCCTTCATTGCACCTGCTGCAGTTTGAGTAATCTTTCTTGAAACTGGACTATTCAGTGTGTTTTGGCATGACCCAAGACATACTGTGCAAAGTTGAATGATACACCAGATTCAAAATTAGCATTTCTAAATTAGAAGCAAAATTCAGAGGAGTTAATTTGATCAGGCTGGAACACTGTATTCTAGATGATGTCTTAACTGTGTCATGTATGTCCCCTTTCAGAGGAAGGTACAACTTAGAATTAACAGTTGCCTTTCCAACAGCCACTTCATATGTAGGTGGTTAAATCATTCTGTGACAGTGCTGTACTTGGATCTTTCTCATGGTTGGTCTGATTCCAACGTAGTTCTGAAGAGCATAGCTTTGTGTTTATGAGCGCTTTGGCTATATGTTGTGTCCTTTGGGCTTCCTTAGACCTTAGAGTCGTTCTGTATTTACAGTAAGATTTTGCGATTTGTATTAGCGAAATCTTTTGTATTTGCAAAGCCTCTAACTTTATAGTAACATATTTCATTATCAGTTGCATGGTTTTGAAAAAATAATAGTAAAGAGCATGAGCCCCAAACCAGCTCTTGAGTAACTCATAGAAAACACTCCCAGCCAAAGAGTTCCCCATTCGGTACAGACTATTGTCCCAGCTGATCAGCCAGTTCTTTCTCCAGTGTAGTCTCTTTCATCACTTCCAGTGCTCTAGTATATAAGATGGTTTATAAATCAATTTTCATCTAAAAATTTCTGTTTCAATTTTTATCTGCCTTTGATAATCCCATCTTGTGTTTTGCCTTGTAGGCATGTACTTCTTAATTTAGAGGACTCCTGAAAATGCAGCACTTTTTCTTCAGTTCTTTCTCCCTTACCCCCTCCACTATCCATGTACCCCCATGGATACAAATACTAGGTAGTTCATATCCAAATCCTGAACCCTTCATATCAATTATCTCCAATAATTAGTTCACTTTCTTAAATTTTACCCATTTTCAGATGAAATCCTTTAGTTATGAACCTGATTTGTTTCAGTTGCAATTAAATGAAAAATTTTTTTGGTTGAGAAATCTTTTTTTTTTTTGAGTCAAAGAATAAAATTGTATTAAAGAAATTTAAATAGCTTACATAGTTTTATTAAAAAGGGGTTTTGTGGGAAATCCAATTTCAGTTTTCCAATTTCAGTTTGAAATTACAATATGAAAGAGAAAAAAATTTGTGGAGTCTGTAATATATTCAGCTTTAGCAGTTGTCTGTAGAGTTATCTTAAAACATTCTGATTATTGTATGGTTTTAAACAGATGAATGACCAGCAGGTTTTGAGTAGCGTTTATTAATTATATATCCAGTAATATGAGTCACTATTAGTCTTCATACTCTTCTGTATTCTTCTCAAAGCATTTTGAATTTCCTGTCACTTTACTATTCCTTAGTGATAGTGCTCTGTATTTACTATTCCTTAGTAAAATGACAGCTAAAAGCATAGACCAATTAGTTAGCAAAACTAGTATCAATAAGTAATACTAATAACATTAATCAGGTTATCGATGTAAAAATGTGTTGAGTCTTAAGAATATTTACATTGTTAGCTTGGGAAATAAATTTAAAGAATTTTGAAATTTTGAAAAGCTAACATGATCCTCTTTCACAAGGATTAGGATATCTTTGGATCTGGGATTTCTTGCTCACTTGTGGAGGTTTTATAATAGTGTTATTCTTCTGTGTAACTACTAGAGCTTTCTCTTTAGCCTGATATATCTAGTTGTAACCAATGGAGTTTTTATACGCTTCCGAATTTCAATGTTGTCAGAAAGGAAAAACCTTTTAGATTTCAGCCTCTAGTGTCATCTGAATCCAGAATGATTTTATTCAGATCCATGGGGTTTTTTGGTTTGTTTTGTTTGTTTGTTAGGGGTTTTTTTGGTGTACTCTTGAACCTTGTGTGTGCTTCACAAAGATCACATGGAGAACCTGAGCTTGGGCCTTTGTTTGGGGTCAGTATAGATACAACCACAGGTCAGTTTTTTCTCTTAGGTTGCACACTGTGATTCTTGCCTGTAATATTACAGGCAATTCATCATTTGGGAACCACATTTAAACTACTATTTTGATGACGTGTCCTGTTGTTCATTGCAGAATTCATGTAGTTAAATCTGCAATGCACAGCTTGTGCTTTTAATGACAATACATTTTATTGCCCAAGAATTTTCTTTCATGATGTCCACTAATATTTACGAAATCTTCATCAGTACAGCGTAAGAGTACATCTTCCACATCTGACATAAAAACATGAATTCAGTAATGTCTTCAGAGCAGCTGGTTGTTTTCTGTGACCAGACTGACTGATTACTCACAAGAGGAGAGCCATAATCAATGCACTATTTCAAACATTTTTGTATATATTTAGCAGAAGAAGGTGATCATGTAACCTTTGTATTGAGAAGAGTATATTTGTGCTGAACACTAATGGGGCTAGTTTACTGCACAGTTAAATCTGAATGTATTTTTTAATTAATCTGAACGAATAATCCTTTTTCACAAAGCATATATTAAAAACTGTAATTTGGTAGCCCAGTGATATTTGACTGAACAAGCCTTAAAGCTGTATAGTGTAGTGAATATACTGACATTCTCATAATGGCACTGGGTGCCCAGTGCAATGAGGAGACTAGGTCAGGATGTGAATCTTGACGTTATCTGTATGAGTAGATCTTACAGGTAGTAAAATAACTCTCCTGTTTCACATTCCTGTCTTCTACTCTGAGGACATTTGCTGCTACTTATTGTCAGGAAGAGCAAAGAACTCCATCCCAGCCGAAACCAGGACACTTAGTAAATGTATTAAGATGATTTTACAGAATGATTCAGCAAGGTGTACCCCTTTGACTTACGGAAACTAGAATAAATGATTTTTAGAGTAGTTATTTTAATTTTTCTAACAAGTAACCCCTTGTAATAGTGCAGCAACTCTTCAAATTCCCCATTTGAAGCAATAAGCCCTATCCTTAATCTGCATCTTTATTATCTTGATGTTTGAAAAATACTTTGCAAAAATCCATTCACAATCTTACCCTGTCTTGTCCTAGCCTGTGATAGCTTTGTACTAATTCTGTCTCCGCTTTTTCACAAAGACAGCAATGAAAGTAAACAGAGCAAGTCTGTAAAAGTGAACTAAAATGCAAAGCATGTCTGCATAGGCAGTGAGGTGAAATGGTTACTATGGAGCCAACAAACTCAGCTTCTAAATATCAGACTTGGCTTTCTTAAGTTATATATCCTTCATCCAGTGCTAGATTAGTTTCTTCACAAAGTTTAGCATCATTTAAGTGAAACTGTGCAGCACACAGGATTTTGCACAGAAAAATTACAAGGCACAACTTGAGCCTGATAAAATGCAATGATAGCCTATGAATGTATGCAGTATTCTGAACTTGTTAGAAACAACTGCCCACGGTCAAGTATGGTTCAAACCAACTTAATTATTTTTAACATCTTAATTTTAAATATTTGTTTCTAAAGTTTTGACATAAATGTGTGAGTGGTGACTTTATGTACATTCACCGTAATTACTTAAATGGGACAAGATTTTCAGAAGGTTCTGTGCTACCAGGTTCCCAAGGGGTGTGGAGCATTCTGATTGTAGAATATGCCCCCATGTATTTCATAACGTTTAATCAGCCCTTTCTTTATCCCTAGAACTGGGCAAGCAGGGTATCTTCACCAGAGAGTTTTCATTGGAGCATATGCCTACAAAAGGTGCATTTTTCCTGCTTTAAATAATTTATGACCAGGTAGTCAAATCATGAGGGCGCCTTCCCTGACTACTTTGCAACTATCAGAAAATGTATAGAAAATATTAGCTGTGGCTTCAGACTTTTGGATAACAACCCACAAGCCCTAAAAATATGGTTACAGTTGCATGGGGAAATTTTTTTAAAAATCTATGGAAAAAAAAAAACCCACCATTGAGTTCACTGGCGGATTAGCTGGTAAAATATTGAACAAAACATAACAATTGAATGTTTATCATCTGGAAAGCCTTTGGCGAAAGACTGAAAGTAATGTCCCAGTCCCTGAGTCCAGTGCTTTGCTATCACTAACAAGCTTGGGTTTCTATGTATTAAGCTCCATTTTAAGATGAATTTATTTGATTACCTACATTATTTTTATTAGGAAAATTAAAAAAAAGCCTTCTTTCCTACTGTTTACCTACATGATGTGAGGAGAGTTACAAGCCCTTTTTCAGCACTTACTTGCATTAACATTCCCACTATGGCACTTTGTGCTTAATGTAGTGACAGCAAATTAAGTTGACTCAAGTGTGGAGTGGTTTTGCAAAGTACAGAATATGAAGAAGCATGTAGTACTTGCTAGTGCACTGACCGTAGCAGCACAGAAGAATGCAAAAGGGAAGGGGTGACTCATGTGTGTTTGGGAAGTGAAAAAGAGAGTTTGCAACTGGGTTAAGAACTAGCTAAGTGAGAAGAGATGGTGAAACGTAGGGAAGGCCAGACAACCTAAGAATGGGAGAACAGAGAGGATGAGGGGTCTACTCTGGCCTTTTGCCCAACACTGATTCCTGGGTCAAAACTCAGGACAATTGCACATTTTTGTGGATGTTGGTCAGCAGTTTAGTCACTTGAAGAGTTCCTGGAAGTTACCCTTTCAGTTACAGATTCCAAGATATGAGTTGCATCTGGAAAATGCAAACAAGATTTAGAGTGGACTGACAAAGTTTAATTTCTAATAAGAATTGCTTTTAAAATGTAATTTTATTCTACATCTAAAATAACATGCATCTGTGATTCATACAGTACTTCTTTAAATAGAGTAGAACCTTAGGAAAATTGGAGGAGGACAGGGCCTCAGGAGGTCATCTGGTCCAGCCTCCTGTTCAAAGCAGGTTAAATCTCAAAGTTAGGTCAGATTGCTCAAGGCCTTGCCCACTTGAGTTTTGAAAATATCCAAGGATGAAGATTCCACAGCTTCTGTCTTTTATTATGCACTTTTTGCAAGAGTCTGGCTGTGTCTTCTCCCTCCTTAGGTAGTGGAAGACTGTGATTAGATTCCTCCTTAGCTTTCTGTTTTTTCCGGATTGAGCAAACCCAGTTCCCTGCACCTCTTCTCATACATTACGTGCTTCAGCCCCCAAACCATCTTAGTGCTTCTTTATTTTATGTATGCCAGTTTTTCAGTGCTTTGTAACTGGATGTCCAAAACTGTACACAGTATTCCCAGTTTGACCTCATGAGTACTGAATAAAAGCAGATAATCACTTCACTTGACCTAATGGTTTTGGTTTTAGCCCAAGTGTATGTTGATAATCTAATAGTTTACCTAATATACTCTTCATATTGTCTCTCTTTTTCTGTGTGCACACAGACAGTAACATACCATAGCAATAGATCTAATAATATACACGAAAGGAGGGACATTTGAAGACATTCCAGTCTGCCAAAAAGGAACTGATGAATTTATTAAGAACTGAAAAGTTTAGGGCCATGCATTAGGTCAGCATTGCTCTGTAGAATTTGAATTGCATCTGAAGCTTATAGTATAATTTAAAGTATCACTTTATATCAACAAGATTTTTACACCATTGTATATGGTAGGAAGATCCTTTTTTTGCATTATTTTGTTTATATGAAGGCGTTAGGAGAACGGAATTGTGCTATGCTAGTATGGGTCCATGAAATACATGCTTTTCAATTACAAATTATTGAAAATTATATCTGAAAATATATGCTGTAAAATAGATAATGGGGACAAAGAATGCAACAATATTCATACTCTTTTGAAGGTTGCATTCTGTCAATGCATTTTGCACATCTTGCTAATGTTGGCATTTGCTCATCACTATACTTAAAATTGTTCTAAAATGCATTATTGTGTAAATACAATTTTATTCATGGAAAGTCGACATGAAACTTCCCCACATTCCATGGAGTATGCAGTGCAGCTTTTCACTAGTATGCCTAGTTTCCCTAATCTTTTCAGTGATCATCATATTTTTTCCCCATAGCACATAAAAACTATCCACTTTGCTGTATTTCTAAAAAGTATTTCACTGTAGTGTTTGCTTTTGTTTGTTCTCCAGCCATGAATGTCTTTCAGTCCATAGCCTAAATCAATAAATCTAATTGTTTTGGGTTAAACGTTTTGCTTCTGGATTACTATTCTTGGTTTGTGATCCTTCCCTCCTGTAGAAGCAGGCTGGGAGGATTCTAATTGTACCATCATAGTAACTAAAAAACTTAAATTTGAGACTGAGAGAGAGGTGGATCAAAGGCAAGAGATTGTACCAAGAAAACAGAACACTGGAAATTGAATGGACTGAGAAAATTAATGACTGCCTTCTGGAAATAGAGACAAACAAGAATTCAGATTTTGACCAATAGGCATCTCTGTACCCACAGATCAGATAAATTGGCTTTGTTTACTTCCAGCTGTTTAGCTGTGTGAAATTTTAAACTGGCAAGAAAGTTCATAGACACTAGTAGGGAAGAGGAAGCTATTGTGTTAGTTGCCAAGATATTCCATACTACTGGCAATCATTCTGTCTTTTGGGTTTATTGTATTTTGGTTAATACATTTTTATAAACATCTTTTAAAAGCTGCGTGCTTGAAGTGAAAATATTTTAATTGGAAAGTTATACATTATTTAGATTTGATTTTATAATATTATATAACCATAGAATAACTTCAACAGAATTGGGGGGGAGAGACACCAAATTTAGCAGTTCTCCAAATCAAATCGACAGACTAAATATATAGGAATTGGGAGCAAGGATCAGTGAAAATTCTTGTGATCTTAGTATATCTTATGTACAAAACTACAGTGAATCACTTTAAATTGTATTCCAGTGTGTCAAGGACAAGCATGAAGAAGGATATGTCATGGTTTCTTAAAATTACTTTTTTAAAAATTTAGATCTAGCTTTCATATTTCTGTATTGCTAGTTTAATATATTTCTCAGGAAGGACTTTTTGTCCAGTTTTATGAAGACAGAGGAATTATTCCGAATCAGAAAGGTTAGTTCTATTTTTTTTAATGTTAGAACTGGAAAATTCTTTGTTTACAGTTTTCTTAGAATTCACATATATATGAAATATTTTCAACTAATTTTAAATCTCATTAAATATTTTTCCACGAGAATTTCAGTCTTTGATGTAACTAGCTCTAAGGTTTCTGGAACTGCAGAAGTAAATAAATTATTGCAGTATTTCCTTCATTGAGTCCTTAATAGTCTGATTTAACTAATGGTGTTATTTACTGCTTCAGTAGTTGATAATTGTAACAAAAAAAAAAAATCAGTTGCCTTCCTTAGAGTCCTACTTCTGACTTTCAAAAAATGACATGTATTTATATCAGTGACAGAATTTATGTAAAAGGTGTCTACAGTGAAAATTATTAGGAATGGATATTTACTGTTATTTCAATAAACCTAAATTGGATAATGTTTAAATATGAAAATCATTGCACAAAGCTGTTGGTATCATCACAATACATATTTGATGTGTGTAGGTATGTGTATTTTACCTTCCTTTGATCTTTTATTTGTCAGTATTACAAAAATATTGTAGTATTCTAGTATTATATACCCCCTAACTTTTGATAACATTAATTTTCTCATGGAGAAGCGATCATGTTTAATTAAACTATATTTACAATATCAGTGGAAATTATTTGGTAAGCATGTTTTTAATCTAGTATTTAAAGAAAAAAGTAAACACCACAAAGATAACTCTTAAGATTTGAGATTAAGATTCATGGGGAATTATATCAAGGACAAAAACATCCTTGTATTTAGTTTTCTGTGTAAAAGCTAATTTAAACATAAGCAAAGGATAATAGGCACTGAAGAGACCATTCTTTTGAGTGTTTTGAGCAAAGCGGACAGTATCCAGAAGGAGTTCAAAGAGCTTTTTGTAGGTTGAAATGAAAGCTTAATTAAAAAAACCTACCAAACTCAAAAACTCAGC
The DNA here is from genome assembly GCF_000687285.1 of Phaethon lepturus. Taxonomy (NCBI): domain Eukaryota; kingdom Metazoa; phylum Chordata; class Aves; order Phaethontiformes; family Phaethontidae; genus Phaethon; species Phaethon lepturus. Next base: position 36,131 of record NW_010514085.1, read on the forward strand.
TCAGTAATCCTGTTTTTACTTTATTTATCTAGCACAGCTGTAGTTAAAAGGAGTTTCTGTAAAATGTTTATCAACTCCAACAAAACATTTTTTATTCTAAGCTATTCCTGAGTAGAGTTGTGCTTTTTTTTTTACTGTTCATGTAATGTGATGGTCGGGTATGGGATATAGGGAGTTCAGGGAGGTTTAGGATATAGGGAGCTTTTGCATAATGCTTATTATAGTCAATATTCTGGTTTTTTTATATTTTACATAGTTTCTTTGTATAGACTTTGAATGGCTATAAAGGTCTTCATCTCTGCTATTGATGATGCTTTGAGCTTAAGTTTTGCCTTTATAACTGCTTTTTTAAAGCATTCCCAGTATAGAAAGTCCTGTTAAATTCAAAGTCCCAAGTAATCTATTTCTTAGTTGGAGTGAAGGTCACTTTGCTTCCAAGAAGTGTTGAACATACTTTTTTGAGATTTGCTGGATCAAAATCTTATTGTTGTAATGCTTCTCAGACTTATTGTCAGTCATACTGATTCTAATTAGCCCTAAAGTATTCTATCCCAGCCTCATCACCTATGCTTTTGATATGTTGCTAGCAAAAGATGTCTTTCCTCACTTCCCGATTTATAAAAGAGTAACCTTTGTTCCTGTTAGTCTTGGGCTGAATTCTGACTTTCAGACAACTTAAAGAAGCCTCACATTCCCAGGGCCTGGTCCTCAGGGGGGACCTGGATCATCCTGATACCTGATGAAAGGACAATACAGAAGAGCTCAAGCAACCTAGGAGACTTCTCAAGTGCATTGATGACCATTTCCTGGCACAGTTGTTGGAGGAGCCAACAAGGAACGGTGCTTTGCTGGACCTGATGCTCATGAAGAATGGTCAGGGACATGAAAGTTGAAGAAAGCCTTGGCTACAGTGGCTATGAGATGGATTTCAAGATCCTAAGAGAAGGGAGCAGGGAGAAAAGCAGGACGACAGCCCTGGATTTCAGGAGAGCAGACTTCAGAGCTCTGCTTGGAAGAATCCCATGGGCTATGGCCTTGAAGAGAGGAGGGGTCCGGGAGAGCTGGCTGATACTCAGTGATCAGTTCCTCCAAGCTCAAGAAAGGACCATCCCAACCAGTAGGAAATCAAGCAGAGGTTGCAGTCATGGATGTGCAGGGAGGTGCTAACTGAACTCAGACATAAAAAGGAAGTGTACAAAAGGTGGAAGCAGGGGCGAGTGACCCAGGAGTATAGAACTCCTGTCCAGTCTTGCAGAGATGGGGTTAGGAAAGCAAAAGCCAACCTGGAGTTGGATGTTAAGGGCAACAACAAAGGATTCTATAAGTACATAAACAGTGAAAGGAAGACTAGGGAAAACATGGGCCTGCTGCTGAATGGGGCAGGGGAGCTGCTTGACAATTGACAGGGCAAAGGCTGAGATGCTTAATGCTGCCTTTGCCTCAGCCTTTACCAGTAAAAAAGGCTTTCAGGAATCCCAAGCACCTGAAGCTAGAGAGAAAGTCTGGTGCCAGGAGGACTTAACTTGGTGGAGGAGAACCAGGCTAGGGAGCAGTTAAACAAACTGGACATGCATAAATTTATAGGACCTGATGGGTTGCACCCGTGAGTGCTGATGGAGCTGGCTGATGCCATTGCAAGGTGACTTAATTATATTTAAATTATTATGGAGATTAGGAGAGGTTGGGAGAGCAAATATCATTCCTGTCTTCAGAAAGGACGAGAAGAAAGCTCTGAGGAACTACAGGCTAGTTGGCCTCAGCCCAATCCCTCAGGAGGTGATGGAGGATATCCTTCTGGAAAGGATTTCCAAAGTCATGAAGGACGAAGAAGGTGGTCATGAGTAGTCAGCATGCATTTATAAAGGGAGACTCATGATTGAGGAACCTGGTAGCTTTCTACAAGGAGGTGACTAGCTTAGTGGATAAGTCGAAAGCAGTGGATGTTGTTTACCTCAACTTTAGTAAAGCCTTTAACACTTTTCTCCCATAACATCATAGACAAGCTGACGGAGTATGAGTTAGATAAGTAGACAGTGAGGTGGACTGCAAACTAGTTGAATGACCAGGCCTGGAAGCTTGGGATCAGTTGGAAGGAAGTTGCTAGAGGTGTACCGCAGGAGTCAATACTGGGGCCACTACTATTAAACATCTTCATTAATGACCTGGATGGTGGGATGGAGTACACCTGCAGGAAGTTCACAGGTGGTACAAACCTGGGAAGAATGGCTGGTATAGCAGATGGTTGGGCCACCACTCACAAGGACCTCAACAGGCTGGAGAATTCATATGAAGTTCAACAGGGGGAAAGGCAGAGTCATGCCTCTGGGGAGGAATAACCCCAGTCACCAACCCACGCTGGGGACTAACTGGTTGTAAAGCAGCTTGGCAGAGAAGGACCTTGGGGTCCTGGTAGACAACAAGTTGAACGTGAGCCAGCAATGCACCCTTGTGGCAAAAAAGGCCAATAGCATTCTGGGCTGCATTACAAACTGTTTCCAGTAGGTCAAGGGATGTGATCCTTCCTCTCTGTACTTCTGGGGCCGCATCTGGAGTACTGTGTCCAGCTCCACAGTAAGAGAGAGACATGAGCATACTGGCACGAGTCCAGCACAGGGCCACAAAGATGATTAAGGGACTGGAGCATCTTTCATATGAGGAGAGACTGAGAGAGCTGGGACTGTTCAGCCTAGAGAAGAGAAGGCTTGGGGGGGATCTCGTCACTGTGTACAAATAAAGGATGGGAAGGAACGATGATGAGGGAGCAGTACTCTTCCCAGCAGTGCCCACTAGCAGGACAAAAGACAGTGGCACAAATTAAAACACATGAAATCCCATCTGAACGCAAGAAAAGCTTTTACTGTGAGTGTGGTCAAATGCTGGAGCAGGTTGCCTAGATTGGTTTTGCAGTCTCCGTTTGTGGAGGTACTCTAAAACCTTACTGGACATGTCTCTGGGCAATGTGCTGTAGGTGACCCTGCTTGAGCAGGGGAGATGGACCAGAAAAGCTCAGTAGGTCCCTTCCAACCTAAACAGTTATGTGATTTTTCAAGTCTTAAAACCAGACTATAATGTCATATGTAATGACTGTGTTTATAAAGTAGCTTTGGCCAAGCTTAGCTATTGTGATTTTTTTTTTTTTGAATCTGCAGGTGGTGACTGGATTTTCTTACAGAATATATCCTTATAATACCAGTAATAAACATTTTTAGGATGCAGACTTTTTGATTGTTTAAAAATTTGTCAGTAAGCATATCTGTCTTACCTAAAAGGTCTTCAGAAGATGAAGTCATAACTTCTTCAGATATGCCAATGAATGCTGCTGTTTTGGCCTACCTCTTCTATACCGTACTGAAAACAGCAGAACTGACTGCAGACTCAGGAGCTGCTCTGATGGTGTCCATAAGCCCAGGAAGGCTGGCTGTGCAGCTGCTGCGTAGCACAGAAAATTAATGTTTGTTTGATTTAATTGATTTTATGTATTAGTGTTATGCTAGTTTATAGTTGCAGTTTCTTTTACAACCACTTACTATGTATAGTACTAACATTTGTATTTATTTTTAATTTACAGGATGGAGGTCTGCTTCTAAATAATCCTTCTGCACTGGCAGTTCATGAGTGCAAGTGTCTTTGGCCAAGCGTTCCATTGCAGTGTCTAATATCACTGGGCACTGGTCGATATGAAAGCGAGGGAAAGACGAATGTAACGTACACCAGTTTGAAAGCCAAACTCACAAATGTTATCAGCAGTGCAACTGATACAGAAGGTTGGTGTCTTAAGATACCAAGATACTTAAGTATTGTGACTGGTTTCAGTTTTTTATGTTTCTTACAGTTTCAGTTCAGAGCGCAATTTGCAACCTTTTGTCTTTCCCCTTCTCCTCTCTGCCTGCCTCATTGAATCTACTTGAAACATGTCTCTCCCTAACTCATTATGCATAATTGGTGTTTACTACCAGTACTACAGGTCTTCTGGAGATGATAACATGAATTTGTTTCTTAGCCTTATCTCCACGAGTCTTCATCTTCTCTATGTCGTTGCTAAGCTCTTTTAGTTTATGAGTTCTCAACTGTTAATACGAGTGTCGTGGTTTAGTCCCAGCCGTGCAGCTAAGCACCACGCAGCTGCTCTCTCACTCCCCTCACGGTGGGATGGGGGAGAGAATTGGAAGAGTAGAAGTGAAGAAACTCATGGTTTGAGATAAAGACCGTTTAATGGGTAAAGCAAAGCAAAACAAGGAATCCATTCACTGCTCCCCATGGGCAGACAGGTGTTCAGCCATCTCCAGGGAAGCAGGGCTCCATCATGCTAAATGGTTTCTTGGGAAGACAGGTGCCATCACTCAGAACGTCCCTCCACCCCTTCCTCCTTCTTCGTCCCAACTTTATATATCAAGCATGACATCATATGGTATGGAATATCTCTTTGGCCATCCTGGGTCAGCTGTCCTGGCTGTGTCCCCTCCCAGCTTCCCATGTACCCCCAGCCTTCTTGCTAGCAGGCCAGCACAAGAAGCCTTGGCTGCCTAGCAGCAACTCAAAACATCAGCATGTTATCAACATTTTCTCATCCCAAATCCAAAACACAGCCTTACACTAGCTTCTGTGAAGAAAATTAACTCTATCCTGGCTGAAACCAGGACAATGAGGTTGATGACATAGGTATACTAAAAATAAAAGATACCTTGAAATTTCTCAGAATGCCAACGATAATCCAACAGGATTTATACCATGTGATACATTTTTACTTGTGCTTTGGAATAAAGGTATACTCAGGAATTAATTTCAATAGAAACATTATGTTTTCTTACATTTGGTTTGTTTTTTCCATAAACAGAAATGCTCATAGTTAGTATAGAACGTTGATTGGTTTTCAACAGCTTCATAAAAAGTATTCTAGTTCTGTTATTTTATATATAAATTTTTAACATGCAGTTTTCCAAGGACTAGACTGTATCTGCCAATGATCATGGCTTCCATTGCTGTCAGGAGGAGCCACGCATGTGTTTTCCCTGTTTTCCCAAACTCTGTTCCTAGGATGGGAGTACACTGGAACCCTATCACTAGCAATTTCCATCTGTTTTGTTTTTATAAACTGAGGAAATACTGATATGTAGATGCTTTTTGTTTTTTCCTTTTACAAGGGGAATTGATACTGTAAAAAGCTAGGGATCAAAAAATACTCTTATGGTCTAGATCCCTTGCTGCATGATCTCCCATCAACTATCGTTAATAAGAAAAAGCTAGATTTTTGTTTTTTGCACAACCATGGAAAGGCAGTGGGAACTGTGAGAAGGAGAGAGGTACTGTCAAGGGAAGAAAATGTTTCATTGCAGCAGAAAAATCAGGCAAGAAATTTGATTGCAGAAAAGGAGGAAAGGAAAGCTTATTGTGGTGACCAAAGGAGAAGAAATGGAAAGAGGGGAAAGTAGATTTGAGCAAATTTCCTTTCTGTTATGAAGGAAAAAGAGGAGAATACTAAATAAGGCAAGAAGTACTGGATGTGGTGATACAAGAACAGAGACACAGCTGAGAAATTCACAGGAGGAGAGACCAAGCAGAGAAGATTTCAGGTTAATAAGAATCTTTTGCTGTAGTCTTACCCATAATGTTTTTTTCACTTTAAAATTTTTATGTAATAGAATGGAGAAGCAAGGTAAGAATGCAAAGAAGATGAAAATAAGAGAGGATGAACGATGAAAGAAGTAATGGAAATGGAATTTTAAAGGCACCAATGAATAGAAGAGATCTAAAAGGAGAAAGAAAATAGGTTATAAAAGAGAGGAAGAAAGGGAAGAGAAGAGAGGAACATACAAATACCTAACAC
>NW_010514086.1:0-10042 GCF_000687285.1 Phaethon lepturus
CAGCAGATGCTGGGGTGGCTGAAGTCCCCCACTAGAATGAGTGAGCCTGCGAGGGTGATGCTTCCTGTAGCTGGAGTAAGAAGGCTTCATCAATAGACTTCACATGATCAAGCAACCTGTAGTAGACACCAACCACAAGGTTTCCTTTGTTGCCATGGTCCCTGATTCTTACCCATAAGCTTTCAACCTGCTCGTGGCTATTCTTCAGAGACCGCTATTCACGCTCTTTCCATTTTGTTGCCATGGTCCCTGATTCTTACCCATAAGCTTTCAACCTGCTCGTGGCTATTCTTCAGAGACAGCTATTCACGCTCTATCCATTTCTTGACGTAGAGGGCAACACCTCTACCCTCCCTTCCTCACCTGTCCCTTCTGAACAGTCTGTAGCCATTGACAGCCGCACTCCAGTTGTGGGATTTGCCCTGCGACGTTTCTGTAATGGCCACCAGGTCGTAGCTTTCTAGCAGCATGGTGGCTTCCAGATCCTCATGTTTGTTGCCCATGTTGCGTGCATTGTTGCAGAGGCACTGTCAGCTGTGTCACCCTCTTAGAGGAAAACCCTTTAGTTCCTTTGAGGCCTTTGGTGCATCAGGCTGAGAAGCCTCACTAGTACCCCATCCCTCTAACCTTGACATGTCATCCCACAGCTTGTCGTGGGTAAGCCTGATATTATCCCCCTCCCTCTTCAAGTCTAGTTTAAAGCCTGTCAGTAAACACCACTAGCTTGTGAGCAAACACCATCTTCTCCCTTTCAGAAAGGTTAATCTTGTTTGATGCTGGAAAGCCAGGTGCTGTGTAGCCCGTCCCGTTATCAAAAACCCTGAAATTGTCACAGTGGCACCAGTCATGGAGCCATGCATTAATAGACTGGGCATGTCTGCTCCTCCCTGTGCCACTGCCCGCAACTGGAAATAGGGAGAAAAAAATAACCTGTGCTCCAGATGCCCTTACCAACTGTCCCAAGGTCCTGAAGTCTCTTTTGATCACCCTTGGACTATGCGTTGCAGCTTCATCTTCACCCACATGGACGAGCAGTAGTGAGTAACAGCCTGAGGGCTGCACCAGGCTAGGAAGTTTCTTAGTGATGTCCTCAACCTGGGCCCCAGGGAGGCAGCAGAATTCCCTAAGAGAAAGGTCTGTCTTGCATATTGGACCTTCTGTTCCCCTCAGAAGGGAATCACCTACAACTATAACCTATCTATTCTTCCTTGTGAGGGTAGTCGTGATACAGGGGGTTAGGCCTTTCTGACCTTGGCAACACCTCTGCTGTAGCAGGACCACTGTCCACATCATCCATGGACTGTCCTTCCACATCCAGATCCTCGTACCTGTTGTACAGAGGCACCTGGGGAGGCGAGGTGGACAAGGAGGGAGTTCACCTGCCGCCCCGAGCATGGTCTTGCCTCCATTTGCTACGTTCCTTTAAGCTACGGCCTTCAGCCTGGCAGGGGAGGATACAGGACCCCCTTGATCTTGTTTTTCTTCTGGTGGCTGTTCCTGCTTCTGTCTCAGGGAGGGCAGAGCATGGCTTCATGAGTCCACCTCCTTCTCCAATTCTCTGATGCTCCTTAACCTTTCTACCTCCTCTCATAGATCTGCCACTAGGCTGAGCAGATTGTCTACCTGGTCACACCTCACACAGCTATTCTTACTACTGCCATCCATTTCCAGTGAGAGGCTCTGGCACTCCCTGCAGCCTGAGGCCCGGATGGCTGTGTGTTTCCCCGGGAGCTGTCTGGGTTGTACATCCATTCTGGCCAGTGCAGAGAACATGGCTTTCCGCTGGGTGGCTACCATAGCTGAGCTCCTCCTGAGAGGGTGATGACCACGAATTGAACTCACCTCTTGAGCTGGTGGGACCACTATGCCCTCCCTGTGTGCCCTCCCACATGAATTGCAGTGCAAACTGCTGTGCCATGCCTTGGCTGATGCATCGTGCTCTGTTTGCCCACTCTGTTTGCAGCGCTCTTGGTTCTCAAATATTTTCAAATATTCCAAGAGAAGAAGATGATATTTTGGTTTTAGAGAGAAAACAGAATAAGAATTAGAGGAATTTTGAGAAACATCAGCACGACTAACAGTTGTCAAGACTAATAGTTATGAAGAGGATAACCATTACAAATGTCATCATCACAAGCTTTTAGCCCGAAGAACTTTTTCCACAAGCAGTAGATGTCTTGCAATGAATTGTGTTAACAAATGCCCCATTTGTTGCCATGTAGGTAGAAATAAACTATCAATACCATTGAATATAACTTTTTAAAATGTTGCAGATCTACTGACAACTTGCATTTCATGTAATTTCAGTCTTCACACAATAATGCAGGTTAAAGAAATAGTGTTAGCATCACTTCTCAAATAAGATTAAGGCAGGCAAATCCTTTGGTAACCATTTGAGCAGGTTAAATGTGAATGAAATCTTTCCAGAAACCTGAGATTCAAACTGAACAGAATCTTTGTGCATGTATTTAATAAAAAGTATCATTGTATTTTCTCAGCTGGTAACCTGGACCCTGGTTACTCGCTAAACTTTATATAGGACTCTTACAAGTTGCCTGTTGGACTCTACAATCATCCGTAAGATCCATTAGTCTACACACAGAGGGAACCAGTAGAAAGTGATATAATTTCAGCCTTTAAGCTGGAATAAAATATAATTATCTAGCAACAGTGGAACACTTTGTGAAACTAACTACCCACATTTCCATACTATTTTTCACTGGCTTTTCCAGATTATGTGAAAAACATCACTTTGGGGGATTTTCTGCTGTTTCTTCACCATATTAAAATTCAACATAAAAAATGACTAGTATTCAAGGCTATTAGAGAGAGGAAGCAGAAGGGGAAAAAAGTATATAAAAACATAACCGAACAAGAAATGCTAGGAGAACAGATATATGAAAGAATGGTGTGACTGGTCATTGTCACACACAAGTTATTGGGTTCATAGAGCTAACTGAGCCCAGCACAGCTGTCCTTATGTTCCCATAAAAACACAGCAAGGCAGAGAACAGTAACTGTAATAACAGGACATGTTTATCCCCACAAGCAAAAGACATCCACAGCTGCAGGACTCATTGGCTCTGTTCATAGTTTCTGTTGTGGCTGTTCATAATAACACTCTCAAGACCAAGCTCAGCTACTGTGCACACTCTTATTACGGCTGTGGGCAAAGGTGCAGGCTGAAATGTACCCCAGGGAGTATGTTCCTACAATTGCCTAGTGGGTTAGCCAGCTGCCAGGGACAGATGCACCAGGCTGTCCACTAGCTACCCCAGGCGCTGAAGCCCTTATGTGGATAGGGAGGTGGAGACCGTGATGCTGCTAGCTGCTCCTGGGACTGCCTTTATTAGGGAGGAAAGATAACGGCTCACAATTATGGCAGCTACATGATTGTAATAATAGTCTCCGGAGGAGCTGGGGTGGAGAGAAGGCTATACATAGCTGTATACAACTAGAAAATGTACATGGCTCACCCAGCAATAATCACTTGCCTTGGCACTTCTACAAAAAAAGAAACTTTGCTAATGGTGATTGGAAAAAAAGAGGAGGTTTTCATTTTGTGTTCTCACTCTGGATCTGTGTCCCAAAATACTGCTGTTCTACAATGGAATGTTTCCTCCCCAAGGCAGCCAGGACATATGGCTCTAACCAGCCCTCACCCAGCATGCAGAGTCCGCCTCCTCTTTCTCCTATGCTCCAGCACTGTGGGAGGGAGAGGGCACTGTCCTTCTGCTGGCTCATGCCACAGCTGTACCTCAAGTGCCTGGTCACTGAGCTGGTCTTGAAACAACTGTGGCAGGGAAGCATTTGTCCTCCTTACCTCCAGCTCACATTAGGACCCAGTGCTGGTGCCCAAGTGAAGAGAGGATTGCCTGCAGCAGGGTCTCTGGCACTTTTACAGCAGTGTTCAAAAGCTCAAAAATAAAAAAGGGTCTCAAAAAATGTTATGGCCAGCAAGGTCTTACAGCTTTTACTAGCAAACCCTTCTGTATCCGAGATCCCTGGCAGAGGCATTAAAATCACAAATGGGGTAAACTTGAGAAATGAAAGATAAAAATAACAAGTGAATCCTTGGTGGCATATGTTGACTTCTTAACCAGACAAGATTATCCAGTTAAAGATGGGATTCTTAGATCAGTGAGTCCAAGCTGGAAGGTAGTCTGGGTGTAGGTGCTACTCCATCCTTTACTAGAAAAGGTCTTTCTAGAAGGCTTGCAGGACTTACTAAGGGTTTTGATCTGCTTTCACATACCTTGTAAGCATGAATATGATCATGTACCTCACAGTACTCCTTCTTTTACGTGCATTTGTATTTACATTGCTTCTACATTTGTATACCATTACACTTGTTTACTGTATCATTGCCAAAGTTAGATCTTGTAAATATCTTAAAATATTTGGTGTCAACACAATCTGACTTCACCAGTGTTCCATAAGAACATGCAATGGTAAAATATCATTCTTGCTTCATCTAGCCATGTACTAATCGAACATACTAATGCAGTACAAGTTATCATCCTGTTAGCAAAAGTATATGCGACCTTTTATGTCTGAAGTCCTACAGTAACTTCTGTCACCCAAACATACTTCTGAACCAGTAGTATTTCTTGGGCACTGAACTACTTATCATTTACCACACTTTAAAATACACATGACCAGGAAAGTAATGGAACATCCAAGAGAGATACTCCAGCACATCCCTGATTACAAATGTCCCTTTCTTGTAGGGCCCTGGGGACCAGGCAACCAGCCTGCCCACTAACTCTGTTTGTGGAAAGAACTCCACTCACTGTCTTCTTCCCCTGGGACTCTTCTGAGTTACAGCTAGTGCTTCTCTCAAAGGCAGTAAGGTTGGAGGTGTATCACCTCTCATTATCTGGTGTTGATAGCTGAATGAGTGCAAAGCTGACCACATTGTTGTGGGTTAAACTTGGCTAGATTCTAGATGCCCACAAATGCTCTCTCACTCCCCTTCCACAGCAGGACAGGGGTAGAAAATAAGATGAAAAACTCATGGAGAGATTGCTTACTAGCTACTGTCATGGGAAAACCAGACTTGATTTGGGAAAGATTACTTTAATTTATTGCCAACTAAAAATAGAGTAGGATAGTGAGAAGCAAGGACAAAACATAAAACATCTTCCCTCCATGAACCCCATTTTTCCCAGGCTCAACTTCATTCCATTCCTGACTATTCTATCTTCTCCCCTTGTAAACAGTGAAGGTGGGACGGGGAATAGACGTTTCAAGTCAGTCCATAACACACTGTTTTTATTGCTCCTTCCTCCTCACACTTTGCCCTTTCTCCAGTGTGGGGTCCCTCCCATGGAATACAGTCCTTCATGAACTGCTCCTTCCCATGGGCTGCAGTTCTTCAAGAATTGCTTCAGCATGGGTTCTTTTCATGGGGTACAGTCCTTCAGGAATGGACTGCTCCATTGTGGGCCCCCCATGGGCCACAGGTCTTGCCAGTGAACCTGCTCCAGCGTGGACTCCACTCCACAGGCCACAGTTCCTGTCCGGGACCTGCTCTGGTGTAGGCTGTCCATGGGCTGCACCTTCCTTCAGGGCATGTCCACCTGCTGCAGCATGGGTCCTTCACGGGCTGAAGGGGAATCCCTGCTCTGGTGCCTGAAGCACCTCCTCCCCCTCCTTCTTCACTGGCCTTGGCATGCGCAAGGCTATTTCTCATTCCTCTCACAGCTGCTGTGCAGTGTTCTTTTCCCATCTTAAATATGTTATCACAGAGGCATTGCTGATGAGCTCATCTGTGTCTTGTGGTGGGTCCATTGGAGCTGCCTGGAACTGTTTGTGTCCAGCATAGGACAGTCTTTGGTTTCTTCTCACAGAGGCAACCCCTGCAGCCCCCCAGCTGCCAAAATCTATCCAGGTAATCCCAACACACCTCTGTCCTGAACCCCTGGGAATGACGAGGTGAAGTGGTCAGGAGCCGTGACAGTAAGCAGAAACAGGATCCCCAGGAACATCGGTTAACGTGCTGATTAACATCAAGCCTAGTCTGGAGATGAAGAACAAGACTTTTTAAACACCAGTGAATAAGCAGTCTGACTGGTTGCCACACTGGAAATTTTGCTGCACTGTTTACTTGGCAGCATCATCAGCTCTGGAGACACACAGTAGTTTCTCTTGGGAAGCCAAGTGGACTGATCCCTGCCATAGGAAACAGCACCTACTATGTCTCTGGAAGCTCTCAGGCTCTCATCTGTACCCATAACACTTCTACTGGGAAAGCTGAATGGGAACTAGTGTAGACTGAGTATGACTCATATGGCTAATGACCAGATGACCAGGTCTGGTGGTGTTTTTTCAGCACTCTGGATCCTGTGTTTACACAGACAGTGGTGGAATTTGGCTTGTTCACTTCCTTTCTCCAGACCCACTCCTCTCAACCCCATTAAAATCTCAGGCTGGTTATTACTCATATTTTCTGATTTCTTTTTTTTTAAAATTGAGCATATGAAATATGTATTCATCTAATGTCTCTTATTTTGTCAAAGTTCTTCCATGAATGTTTTTCTCAATGTGTTAAAAGACTTCTTGTTGGCCTGGAGTGCTTTAAGTCTCTGCTGTCCACCTTCTGCTCTACAGCCCAGGTATAGAGCAGCCCTTTGCCTCTTCTGTCTCCTTCCTCCCCGCTCCTGGTGGTGACACCCCTCTGCCTCTCACAGCCACTGGCAAGATTGTGGACAGTTGAGCTCATTCTTTCCAGATTATATGCAAGGCACTTCTCAGTCTATGCAGACACTAGTAGGCTTTGCTGTGTTTGTTGTTGTGGCTTTAAGGGACACAGGTGTATCTACGGGTTAGCTGTGAACTTGGGGAGTGTGCTGAAGGAGTTGGTTAGCTGGGAGAGGTCAGTGCTGGTAAGCCAAGCAAATTAGTGTGATGTAGTGTGGAATAACCTAGTCTCAGTCTCCTTAGGTTCCCCGTATGGAAAGACACAAACTTGTAAACAGATTTTTGTATTTTTTTCTTCATGTATCTTTATAAGCTGCTCATTTCCTGATCAGCAGAAAAAAGTAGCATGGAAAAAGCTGTAGAAAAGCAAAAGATCTTTTCGTTAGCTAGATTACATTTTTGCCTCGAGCTTTCTATATTCCTTTAATGTCACTGAGCAATGGCTGCTGAACTGCCAGTGAAAGTATTTATTGCTATCCTGTATATGTCACTGCCCTGCTGCCAGTGGCATGTGTACTCATCAGTCAAACAGAACTACCCACCATGTTTGATTTACTGTCACTGAACCAAATCTATTTGTGAGTTTCCATAACATAAAACATTTTGCTAGAGATTAATTCCCTGATTTGCATGTTGCTCTTGGGAGCTATATAATTATTTTCCTTGATGGATTCATTTTGAAGTCAAGAAAGATGCAACTCGATTTTTACTCTATATTCAAGGTGGGGTCTTGCTCTTTGTTATCTGACCTTTATATTAACTCTTCCCCTTGTCAGTCTCAGAGGCATTACTCATATTTGTGTCTGGTAGTGGAAGATTAAGTGATTTCAGCTCAGTCGGACAGTATGAATAGACTCTGAGAACACCTGGTGAATGTACCGTCAAATACCATGCTTCTGATCTTGGCATTGTTGCCTTTTCTCAAGCTTGCTGCTGTGAACTTGCTAAAAAATAAAATTGTGTTTGTTCACCGGCATCTGTTGCAATTTATACTCCAGGATGAATATCCACTTGGATAAATGCCTACCAAATTGGTCCCTTGTAAGCAAGGTTATGTACGGTACAAAGGTTATTAACTTACTGTAATGCTGGTTAAATCATATGAAATTCAAAGTATTTTGGACTGTGCTCAGTGGAATTTTGCAGACATAAGGAAAATATTGATTTTTTCTTTTTAAGTTTATAATCTAATCCTCTTTTAATACTCATAAACTATCGCTATCTGGGATGGTTGCCAAAGCAATGATTCATAACTTCTCAATTCACGCAGGTAAGCACTGGATTAAATTTGCTTTGGTAACACCAACATTCTTACTTGAGCTATCGAAGTCATTTAACTGGGTTTCTTTCATTATAGATGTTACAAGGGCTGCTGACTTATCTCTTTGCTCACAACAGTGTGAACCTGATATTCTTCACTGGTATCAGTTTTATCACAGACAAGAACTGATTAAAAGTTGTATTATAGCAGTACTGCATTGGTCAAGGGAAAACTCAGTTTCAATAGGAATGAAATAATACAGTCATGAAGTGGGTCTCAGTGTCTGATTAATCCAGTCAATACATCATTTGCTTTCAACATCTTCTCATGCTTTTCTCACTGTGAGAACTTGCCCCAACAAAATCAGCAGAATAAAATAAGGACACTGGGGCCTCCATTCAGTCCCACACATAAGGTTCCCAGAGGGGTCTAGCCTGGCTTCTAATTAGTGGTCCAGAGGGCAAAGATTTTCTCTAAGTGTTGTGTCATAACCCGTCAGTCTCATGCAGATGTGTCAAATACCCCTGGATGCTTGAAATGGCTCTAGGAGCATGTGCTTGGGCAACTAAGCCCCTGGGTTAAGCCTCTAGTTTGTGCAGGACATAGAGTCTGGAGAACTATGCAGTCAACAGCTACATCTAGTAAGCTGGAAAGCTTTTCCCAGTCCTTTGCCTGTACTGAACAGGGATTTAATTGCCCACATTTGAGTAGCTGGTGTTACTCGAGTAACAAGTTTACCAAAGACATCCCTATGAGACTGGCATATATGAAACAGGACCTCCTGGGGACCCCTGCTCTTCCGGAAGGTGTGCTGGGGAGGCGAGGTGGCTCCGTGGCACCAGGTGCTTCTGCACAGGTGATTGACACCAGTCCTAGATCTCTGCTGGTCATTAAAGCAGCTAGCTTACCCAGTGCATATGTATGCATCTAGATTTAGACACCTAAGCTATATGTGCCCAGTTTGTAGCTGAATCCAGGCCTTAACAAGAAAAGATAAATGATGGTCTCAGGGATTTTCATGTAATGAGGGGTAGAAATGAGGGATATGTTTGAAAGAAGCAGCTTCCTATCTCACTTTTGAGACAGCACTTAAGCCTACCCAAGCCTACATATTTTGCCTTTTTTCATATAGCAGTGCATTTTTCAAATATAATGAAATGAGTTCAGTATCCACAAGTGCCCTGACCAACTACTGCATGTTTTGGTAGTTTTGTCCGAGTTAATATGGTACAGCTAGATTCTGTGCTGGCTGGTACACAGGTGTTGCCACTGAAAAGTAGGTATTGGACAGTGTGATTAATGAAAACAGAGTCTCTTCACTGACACAGACTTTGCATCATTTACTCTGAGTTCAAAGCAGGTGAACAACTTAGAGCTTTCATACGGAAAGCTCTTACACGACCTTGTTTAATGGTGTATTTTGAACTCAAAGTTGTTAATCATTTTCATGTTTTCATTAGCAAGGTTAATTAAACACCTTGTGAGATTAGATGCAAGCTTGTACCCCATCTTTCTTTAGAATGGGAAGAGGCATGTTTGGAGTTTATCTCCACCTGAGTGTAGTTTAACTCAAATCCTATTCACTTAACATGCGTAAATCAATTTATCTGAAAAAAAATCCCCTAAACCACATCCATTTCAAATTGCATTTCAGATGTGTAGATGACATCAAGTCATTAATCATTTTCCCAGAGTTATAACTCAGGGCCTTTTTTTTAGATTTGCATTGGAAGGTGCTTTTGGTATTCTTTGACCAATGCACAAAGATCACTAAAACTTTCTATGCTTTCCTACAGTGCTTATTTATTTTCTTTGAAGATTGCAGCTGGATTGTTTCCTTTTTAAGACCTTGATGCTGTTGAAATTAGCTAGGATGTTAACTGAAGTAAATTCAGAAACTGACAGGAATGGCCACAATTTGTAATAGTTTAAAACAAGATTGAAACTTGCAACAATGAACTACAAATGCTAGATTTTCAGAGGCAATACATTATTATTCTTACTCCAGCTACAGGAAGCTTCACCCTCGCAGGCTCACTCATTCTGGTGGGGACTTCAGCCACCCCAGCATCTGCTGGA
>NW_010514087.1:0-68192 GCF_000687285.1 Phaethon lepturus
TCCATGGGCTTCCTCCACTCCTCCAGATGTTTATAAGAACAGGCTATGACTTGGGTCCCATCTGTCAAGATGGGTGCTCAGAACAGGAGAAGCATTATGTTCGACTGTTGGGCACCAACACCAACTTGATTTGTTGCACTCGTCTGGTTTCTTTGCGAAACTCAGTCTTCATCAGTTCAGGTCGTTCCTGATACATTACTTCCTGCAACATACAACTCATATCACAGATTATTTTTCCCCCAATGTTAAATCTCCTTGAGGCACACACCAGGTCTCCTCATCCTTCCACATTACACTCAAGTACAAGTACACATTACATCCAAGTACACCCAGGTCCTTGAGCGAAGACAATTTCGTGAATGGGTTTGCCTTCTCCCATGGGAGGAGCAACACACACCACCTTCCCCAGCCACCTTCCCCAGCACTACAGGGACCTCATCTCCTCCCACAGTATATAAGAGTTTTGTCTGGGCAGGACTAGGACAGTTAGCAGATCCTCTGGTGTTAACCAGCCAAGCATCTTCTGCTAAATTTGTATCCTGGTGCTTCCATGCCCCATTGCCCAACACTCTCAACATAGGCTTTAACAGTCCATTATATTTCTCAATCTTTCCAGAGGCTTGTGGATGATAGGGGATGTGACACACCCACTCAATGCCGTATTTCTTTGCCCAGGAGTTTATGAGGTTATTTTGGAAATGAGGCCCATTGATTCAATTGTTTCTGGGGTACCATGTCGCCACAAAATTTGCCTTTCAAGGTCTAAGATGCTGTTTCGGGCAGTGGCATGCTTTGCAGGAAGCCAACCAGTAGTTACTTCCACCATGGTAAGTATGTAGCGCTTGCCTTGGCATATTTGTGGCAGTGGTCCAATATAGTCAATTTGCCAGGCCTCACCATATTGAAAACCCAGCCATCACCCTCTATTGCAGGGAGATTTTACTTGTGTGGCTCGCTTGATTGCAGCATATGTTTCACATTCATGAGTGGCCTGTGTGATTGCCTCCATGGTCAGGTCCAACCCTTGATCACGAGCCCATCTGTATGTTGCATCTCTCCCTAGATGTTCTGATGTTTTGTGGGCCCATCGAACTACAAATCGCTCATTCTTATGCTCCCGGCTGGGTCCACCTGAGCTACTTCAATTTTGACAGCCTTGTCTACCCGTTCATTGTTTTGACGTTCTTCAGTGGTGCAGCTTTTGGGCATGTGAGCATCTACATGATGTACCTTTAGAGCCATGTTTTCTACCCAGGCAGCAATGTCCTACTACAATGCAACAGCCCAGATGGGCTTAACCAATATGCTGGCAATTGGTCTTCTTCCACCCCTATAGCCACACCCATAGGGCGTTAGCCACCATCCAGGAGTCAGTATATAGATAGAGTACTGGCCACTTTTCTCATTCAGCAATCTCTAGGGCTAGTTGGATGGCTTTCACTTCTGCAAACTGACTTGACTCACCTTCTCCTTCAGTGGCTTCAACAACTCGTCATGTGGGAATCCACGCAGCAGCTTTCCACTTCTGATGGTTTCCTATGACACAACAGGATCCATCAGTAAACAAAGCATAACGCCTTTCATCTTCTGATAACTCGTTATATGGTGGTGCCTCTTGGGCATAAGCCACCTCCTCAGGCAATGCTCCAAAATATCTGCCTTCTGGCCAGTCCGTGATCTCATCCAGGGTTTCTGGGCAGTTGGGTTTCCCCAGTCAACGCTACCCACTTGCTGCATGTAGCGCTGGTTGCGTGATGCGTAGAGGGAATGCTACCTTTGAACATCCAGTGTAGCACTGGCAATCATGGTTCCAAGAGGAGATATACTTCTGTACCCACAACTTCTGAAGTGGCTCAAACCCCTTTATATGCTGCTAGTATCTCTTTTTTCAGTTCAGGGTGGGTGTAGATCCTCAATACCCCCAGCTCCAAAACCTTAGTTGTTGATCTGGGTTTTCTCCTGATGTTTTCTGCTAGAGGCTCTAGATGAGACCGCGCTCCCCAGCCACAGTGTAGAGTACACATATCACACAGCTGGTCCTGTCCAGACAGGTCCAAGAGATACCTCATGTGCTACTTCCTGTTTGATATACTCTAATGCTTGTTGTTGCTCAGGGCCCCACTCAAAATAGATCTTCTTTTGGGTTACTTAATAGAGGGGGCTCACCAGCTGACTGTAACCTGGAACATGCATTCTCCAGAACACCACAAGGCCTAGGAAGGCTCGTGTTTCCTTCCTGTTAGTTGGTGGAGACATGGCTGCTATCTTGTTGACCATATCCATAGGCGCGTGATGGCATCCATCCTAACATTCTATTCCCAAGAACTGAATCTCCTGTGCAGGTCCTTTGACCTTGCTTTTTTTAATGGCGATACCAGCTTTCAGAAGGAAATGTTTTCGCACTCTCCTCTTCTTTCCCATTCATAAATATGGAAACTGGTCACAGCAGTCATTTTCACCAGTATTTGATTAGGAGTCACACTGTGTAAAACAGACAGAAAGCAGGATTGCATTTCCTAATGCTTCCCAAGTGGTTTTACTCCAAAGCATAATTAATAATTTCTTTTAGATGTCTTAATGCTTCATTTTGGTTCAGTGTGAAGACATCTGTTTCTGGACGGTCTTGACAAAAAACTTCTTCAGATGTTCTCTACCATTGTAATAGCAAGGAGAATATAAACAGTTCTTCCACTTGCTATATTTTTGATTGCTATTACCAAATATCTTTTAATACCTGCAACAAGAACTACTGAAAATGTTTGGTACATCATTTGGATCATAAATATGAAATTTGGTGAAGAGATACAAAGAACCTAAACTGTATGTTGTCTTGTGCATGTTGATTTTCAATACAGAGCTGCCAGCTAAGGCACATGTCTGTCTGTGTGGAGTCATGGATGCATAGAATGATACCCCAGGATATCTTAAGTGGCCTAAAGTAAAAAAAAAAAAATTACATCCTTATGACAGAACTTTGAGCTGCCCCAAACTGAGAGCTTTCCCCACATTCCAGTCCCAGGTAACAGCTTTCTTAAATAGTTCTTTGTTTTGTTGTTCTGAGACTTTTGCCAGGCTTTGGATTTTCAATCTTGAGGTGGCTCTGTGCAGACAGTTGTGCTGAGTCACAGCTGCACAAGACAGAGGTTCAACACTTTTTCTTTAAATTGACACGTGCATCCATAAGGAAGCAGTGTGGCCCTTCAGCTCTCCTGCAGAACAGCTTGAACCTGGTCTGATAGTTGGCAGTGTGGAAAGTGGTCTCTGCAGTCCAGCCCTGAAGTCCAACACCTTCTTCCTCACTGGGAGATTGGAAGTGGAAGTCTTTGCAAAGGCTGGGTATGGAAAATCTTGTCCCAATAGAGATAGACTGTGCCCATCTCCTTTCTTTCCTTGCAGCTGTCTCAAAGTAGGGAAAAATTTTCCCCATGGCTGGCCCACCGCTGGTGGTCACCACAGCCCCTACCTGTGTCAGGCTCCAGAGAAGGGGAGTCATAACACTGAGATTCAAGTGCATAAGTGACTTTTTAGTGTCCTGGTTTACTAAAGCAGTTAGGTTTATATGACACACAATTCTGCAGAATGGTTAGGAAACTCTTGATGTACATTTTTAAGTAGGCATAATCCTGATTAACAGAGAACATGTTTTGGTCTGCACCATCTTAATGTAGCAATACTAGTGTCTAATTTCTCCTGGGTATAATTGTCATTGACTATAGGAGAGAAGTAAATGCACAAAGGAATTAATTAATCCATTCAATAAAAATGCATTGCACACAAATACTAATACTGGCTGGAGATTTTTGTGTTATGTCTAACTGGCTATGATGAATTGTTTTACAAATTTCCTTGATTTCAGCAGTTTTCATAGTTCTGTGCATCTCCATTTACTTGAAGATTTTTCTCTTTTTTCTCTACTACTTCTTTTGAAAGTAGTTTTCCCTATTGGCTTTTAGTTATAACTTATCTTCTAGTAACATTCAAATTATAGCTCTTATTTGTGAGCACATACCTCTAATCTGCTAAATACTGGGTACACACATACACACACCCCTCATATGCATTGCACACACAGAAATGCAGAAATTATTCTGCAGAAAGTTGCATCCTGAAGAGAAAAGTTAAGAGGGATTGTGAAAATGTGCTAGTTGTTTGCAAAGCTCTTCTATACTGGTAGTTGTTTAATAT
Organism: Phaethon lepturus; assembly: GCF_000687285.1. Taxonomy (NCBI): domain Eukaryota; kingdom Metazoa; phylum Chordata; class Aves; order Phaethontiformes; family Phaethontidae; genus Phaethon; species Phaethon lepturus. The sequence continues at coordinate 4,186 of NW_010514087.1, forward strand.
TCAATGGATCTGCATCATATATACCCAACTGCCTCTCAATTATTAATTACCCGTTTGACTGAGAATCTTCCTGTTACCTTCCTGCTAATGACTTTTCTAGATGTGTAGTTACATGTTGGACAAGCATTGGCTGTGCTTGTAGAGCTTAAACAAAGCACTGACTGGCTTAATTCGTATCACAAATAAATTATCTGACATCTACTCAGGGTATTTCCTTGTATAATCTTGCCATCAACTTCAATTTAATTATTTCTGTTGAACTGACTCTAGTTACTTCCCAAAAAAATTGCTTACATATAAAACTTGTCCCTTCTAGCTATTGCTTGTCTTTCTTGTGCAGATTCCCAGTCCCTAATGAGATATTGCCGCCTTCTTGTGCAAACACTCCTATAAATTCACAATTTGCATTATCCATACATGTATTTTCTTAATTCTCTGTGAATTGCTGGATTAAGGGTTTCCAACTCCAGACACTTGTGCAGCAGTCTTTCTGCACAGTACGCTGTATAACCCATTTCTGATCAATCCAACTGGGAAAGTATTCAAAAAAATGAGTGGGCGTGGCACTTCGGGACATGGTTTAGTGGCCATGGTGGTGTTGTGTTGATGGTCGGACTTGATGATCTTAAAGGTCTTTTCCAACTTTAATGATTCTGTGATTCTGTGAAAAATTGGAAGGCAAATTTCTGAGATTTCTCCATAAGCCTTGAACACTTCAGTTTTCTTTCTCCACCAGCTTTGGATATGTCCTTCAGGCTCAGCTTTAAGGTCTGAAACATTAAACTGTGAACTCCCAGCATCAGCATGAGCTAATAGCCTGGCTGTTCCAGAAACCTTTACAGCTACTCCTGGTCATTTTGTTGATGCCCTACAGGTGTTCCTATAGACTGGAAGAACCCAGGTATAACAAGGCACAGTATTTTTAGATGGGCAGTGTATAAAAGGATATATCTGTAATGCTTTATGCTTGTTATCACCTGGTGGTCAGCCTGCGTTATGACTGCCACGTGAGGCAGGAGATGAATTTGTACTGAGCCCTCACTGCACAGTGAGCAACCCTCCAGGATTGTTTCTGGCACACCATTGAAACTGGGATCTGAAAGTGCAGTGGAAAACCAGGATACGGCTGTGTAATTAAAGATTGTGCCATAATCTGTTTGCACAGGAGGATAGAGTTAATATTTCCTTGGCAGCCTTTTCTGCAATGTTCTCCATTTTGCAAACCTAAACAGTTTGTTGACTCTGATGTTGCAGTTACTTTCTGCAAATATATTCCTTTTTCTAAAGTCTTGTTTTTGTAATTAAAAAAATATATAAACATTTTAATTTAGAATGAACTTTTCTTTAATATATCTTGGTCCAAAAATGGGATTTTGAACTAAACCACAATACTATCATGGCATTTTCAAGCTATTGGAATTGGAAAGCAAATAAATGGTTGTCTTCAAAAAAATATTTCTGATTAAAAAGAGATTCCCCGCCCCCCCCCCCGGAGAAAGAATTCAGTGGAGATTCATGTTGAGACTTTGTAAACCTCTTTGTAAATGGGTTGTGCCTTTGTAAGGTAGAAAGAAGCTGAGTACACAGGTAAAAACTAAGTAATGAGAAAAAATATTGCTCACTACACACAGTCCATTGTTGTGAAATGATAATCATGGTCTTTATAAGGAAACTGCCATTGGAAAATTAAAACATACTTAATATAGTGGTTTAGCTACATGTCAGCCCTGGAATAAGCTGAAGATAGGAGGGAATTACCAGTCTCTTTGGTGTTAGGAAGTCTGTCCCTCTGTACTTGGGAAGCAGTCCGTTCTGGGGTAGCTGTAAAGGGCAGGTTGTGTTTAGCACCCTGTTCTGCTGCAGGTCCCAAAGATTAGCCAACCTCCAGGGTCACGTCTGATGTTCTCAAAAGGCTGGAGAAAGATGTACTGGCCATGTAAAACAGTATTCTTTATTTGTATCTTAGTCCATCAGTTTTGGGGAACTTGGCATTCAAATTAAACAAAATAGCTGATGATAATCAGAGTGAAACAATATTGTGTGAAACATCATTTTCCTGTCTCTAAAAACACATTTCCTATTTGTGAACCCCATCCCTGAAGTTATGGCCAAGGAAGCAATTGTATGATTGTCTCTTTTTATCAGACAGCTCGCTTTCTAGCACGGGCAATTCTCCATCGCAATCCATCACACTGAAACACTGCTCCTCTGAGCCCCACAACACCGTGGATAACTATGGCAGCAGGGAGCCCATGTGTAATTACTACAATGATATCCTCTACCAAATTGCATGAACTGGTCACAAAGCAAGGTCACAAAATATGTATTGTTCCTGCTGCCACAGTAAAAGGAGCTCCAAAGTCAGACACATTTTGCAACCTGCTTCTTTAGTGCTGCAGTTCCTGCTCAATCTTTTTTTTTTAAGTCTTCCAAATTAGGCTAGTATTTTAGCTATAAAGCTTTGAAATCCAGATTTTATTTATCGCCTTTGAAAATATTAATGTACTTCAATGAGAAAAACACCGAGAGGTAGAAGATCTGTCTATTCCTGTGCACACAAACAGTACATGAAAGCCTTTCACACAATTAACGAGATTTATTGTTGTTGTTGGGTGCTTTTTTCTTTATAACAAAGAAAAGAGCAATCTAATAAGGGAATCAAACAAACAAGATGTCCTTTATGAAGTGGAGCTGATAATGAGTATTTGAAGACTCTGTTTCCCTCTTTGCATTGATATGAAACAGCAGGTGATTTCCTTTAACTATGAAGGGTACAGTAAATTAATATTGCCGAGAGGCATCGAGGAAGACACATTCCATTATTAATAAAATATTGATAAAGATGTGAAATTTTTGTCACATTAAATATGCCTCACATTTAGTACTCTAGAAGAAAAACTGAGAGCACAGCATTTAATCCAACAACTATATATTAATGAAAATCTCATTTCAAGAGGTGAAAACAGTATGGAGTAGAGTCAATTTTAAAAAGATGCATATCTTTCTTCAGTTTTTATGCAGTCTACATATCTGTTTCTTTAGGTGTGTGTCTGCGTATCGGTACACAAATTATAGATACGAGAATGCCTATAGCTGTGCACAAAAAACCCCCAACACTTCCACAAAAACAACCTAAAGCTTCAAAGACAAAAGAGTTCTTCACCATTTTATGCCGGTTTCTTTGTGTAAAGTGTGGCCTCAGTCCTTATTCACTGTCTTCTCTCCAGCCCTGTTAAGGGTGTATAATGAATAGCTGTAGTCAGCTCCAAATACAAATGCAGGAGAACTTTTTACGACCGACATTCTCATTATTTGCTGGAAGGATGTTTCTCACTGACCCCTTCTCAGGGGCTGAGCAACCCTTCCAGAAACCACGTGAGAATGTCTCGGGTCAGATGTTCAGAGGAAGAGGAGCCGCATGTAAAACATTTGATGTGGGTGACGTACCACCCTCCCATAGCCATTCAGTCTTGGAAGCCGGGTCACTCTCCGGAGCGGCACTAAGCTGCCTTGACCGTAAAACTGTTGTCCATTCTCATCCCTCAGTCCCCTGCCATGTAGACTGCCAGCCCCTCAATAGCATTGGTCAACCCTCTCATCCTCCTGAGTACCAGCAGAAACGTGTTTCCTGGCATCTGCAGGAAAACATTGGTGGTCTGCACAGAACAAAGTGCTGCACAGAGCTGTTTCTCTCTGCCCAGCATGGACTTATTCCCTGAGCATAATCCAGCCTGTGGGCTGGGGAGGCAACACTGCTGAGATAAAGAAAAACACAACTCTTTCAGCTTAAAATAAACAAAGAAATCTAATCAAGTGGTGGAAAAAAAAAAATCTTCCAAGTTATTAAAGATTATTTAAGTGATAAATTTTTGAAAATGAGGATTTTCAGTAGAAGTGCTCATCCTCAGAAGCACTGCCATCTTGGCCAATATATACACTTTTTTAGTGGAGGTGGCTACTGGGGGAAGAGGTGGCTGTCCCTCTGACAGACTGCTACCTGGTATGGATGTAACCATGCCTAGACACACAAATAGGCTATGGTGGTGTCTCATAACCTCTTGCCCATCAATCCGAGATACGTGGGAGCTACACTAGCATTGCATCCTCTGGAGAACTTCAAATGGCTACAGTGATAAAAAGAAAATAACTGTCGAGAAAATGTGTTTTCCTCCCCAGATTGCACTGGGCCTTGAGCAGGACAGCTTCTCTCATTTTGGGGATTGAAGGGGACCTGCCTGCTTTGTAACCCGCTGTATCTGCTGCCTTGAAACGCAGACCACCTATAGCAAACATTGCACTAGCCTTGCTCCGTGCAACCAGAGCTCAGAGCAACCCAGATTGCTTTTCTATTTCTCTCCCTGGTTTTCAGCTCAGAAGAACAGCCCCCAGGTGACCTGGTTAGATATCTGGGTATAATTTACATGTGGCATCTGGGACGAGTAGGCTTTCAAAGCCTAGTGTTGCTGTGTGAGTGCAGTGTAGTGCACTGTAGACCCTACCAAGGGTCCCATGTGTTGAATTGGAATATTTCTCTCCTGATGGAAGGTAGAAAAGGGATTTTAGAGCATAATAAAACGTTTGAGAGCTGAAAAAACACAGCTGTTAAAAGAACACCTTTTCATAGTAGTGAATACTGTAAAATCCAACGAGTTTGAAATCCCTACTTGGGAAATGTCTTTTCTCTTGTCATACATTCCATATCTGTACATCTTAGAGGCCCCAGTTTGATTTTGTCACACATGAGTTATTTCCATGCTCAAAAATTTTTTAAGAGATTTGTTCAAGATTATGTAGTAAATAATTGATTTGTCCCTGATACTGTATTTTTCATCTAGCTGTGTTTTAGAGCACACAGGATAAATGCTTTGAAAAAGCAGCAATACTTTTAACCTATTGCTGAAAGCTAGAATGAGTCTCACATTTTTTGTTAACTTTATTTTCACTATTTTCAAAGCAACACAGCATTACATTTCCATAGTGACCGATCTCCTGTAAGGCATTTCAGAAGAAAAGTCAAAGGCAACAGAAACCAGTATTTCTACCCAAAGACTAGGGATGATGCATGCAGTCCCTTTTACTGCCCACAACCTTCTTACGTTACTCTTCCACTCTATAGGATTTGTTTTCCCCTGGAGGTTTGGGTTGGGTTTTGTTATTTCTGCCTACGAGGCTCCCACTTGCTGGTGTTTTGCAGGGAGCACTCCACAGACCCTTTACTGGTAACAACAGAGGGAATCAGAGTTTATGGGTGATAGTCTTTCAAAGAAACTGTGAGGAGAAAGAAGCAAAAGTCTGTTACTTTTTGAAAAATTTAACATTTGCCTGTTTTTTAAAATAAAATTTTTTTTTTGTTTTAAACAGTGAAAGGGAAGTGGACCCAGTGGTATAATACATGGAGATACTCACTAGCAGACTTCACATAATATTAAAACTATAAACCTGTCTTTGCTTTAATTAAACTACTAAAGCAGTTAATCTTTTAACCAGAAGAATTATTGCTCTGAAGTGAAAGAATGGAAGAGAATGACCAAAAACCCCATGATAAATATATCTCTCATCTTTAATTATTTAGTATGCCATAATATTTATGTGAAGCTTCTAATTTTTACATGTCTATATGTCACAGAGCTTGTAATCTGTGCTGGTATGTTGGGGGCTCAAGCACGGGGCACCACTGTCATCTCCCTGGTGTTTTGGCTTTCAGTCTCTGTGTTGCTGCATCCTTCTTCCAGAAGGACTCCCCTCCCTCAGTGATATGGAATAAAAAGGTAGCTCAGGTTGCCATGGAAACCTTAATTTTGACTTCAGCGACTTGTTTGCTTGTTAAAATTTCCATCTTTAAAATCACATTAATTTTTCAAAGTGTAATTATTTATATAAACATATTTCTTTTGCAGTGTTTAAACGGTTCACAGCAGACATTCTAGGAATCTAATTTAGAGTAAGTTTCATGCGGTTGGGAGTAACGATTAAACAGAAACTACAGAAGTGACCTCTATACCTACTTACCCTCGATAATTTGCAGGGATACATTTTGGTGGCTCAATATATTTTCATAACTCAGTGGACACTCACGGATTTTCCTGCAGAAGAATTGCTGTCATCCCTTAGGGGTGTGCATATTGTCTTTGGAAATTATGACTCATAGTCTGTTGGGAAGCGAACAATAAAAATCTAGAGAATTTAGCCTGTGATCTATTTTATATTTGTTACAGTTTTCAGCAACCGTTTTGAAAATCAAGCAGGTTTATAGTTTCTCAACCACAAGCCCAAAATGAAATATTTTTCACAGTCTCAGGAGATGAAGAAATGTGACTTTTGGTAATTTCTCAATGTAATACTTTGCATGTTAGCAGCATGACCCATCTACAAGTCAACAGGGGTCACAGTAACAAAATGACCGTGGCATTTTGGAAGTGCAAGGATCAGACCTGAAGAGTAACATAGTTCTGCTTTAAATTCAAAGGAGAACTAGCAAAAATTGTAATTATTTTAGATCCCATGGCTTTTTATGAAAACTGAGTTTCATCTCTTCAGCTTGAGAGAGGAAAGAAACAAAAAGTCAACATCCATTAAAAATAAGACTGACTTCTTAAATATCAGCAGTTTGTAATTTATAAGAGGTTTGATGTATATCTCCCATATCACCCATCTAAGTGATACCCACCCATCTAGCAATACCCACCTTCCTTAGAAACAGAAAAGGCAGGAATCAGGAAAAAACATGGAGGGAAAAAAACGTGGGTGCAGGGAAAAGGGGGACACAGCTATGGGATGTGAGAGACTGAAACCAGAGTCGCAAAGGCGTCTGTAAGGTTAATTCTGAGCGGGCACTCAAATCCTGTCTGACGCACGAGTAAAGGGCGTGAGCCCCATCAGTACGAGGTGGCTTTGCAAGCCTCTGCTGTAGGTTTGACTGAACGCTGGTCTTGGAAGGACATGTCGCTGTCAGAGATATATTCACTGAAGGTATGCAAAAAATCAGCTCCTCCTTCAATACACCAAGTTGAGAATGAGAGATTTCAGCCCGTAGTAACCACTGTTGTCTCGTACTGTGAGAGAGATGATAGCTGTACGCGTGCATGGTGGGCTAGTGTACTCTGGTGTTATTGTCTCTCCCTGTTTTGCATAACTTTGGAAGGAGCTGCTACGGTGGCCTGGGACATCAGCATCCAAAGGAACAATCTCTGTCAGTCTGGTCTGACAGAGATTCACAGAACTCCAGTTTTTTTCTTAAGTTTCATGATGACTCCTGACATCTCCCTTTCATCCCAGCAGCAACGATTTATTTCCTTCAGAGCTGAGGAGTGTACATGCTTATTGGTACCACTTGTCACTTTTTTTTCTGGTTGGGCATATCCTGCAGCGTGGGATATTTCTGTAATCCATCCATCTGCATAGCTGGCATCGTGTCTTGCTTGTGTGCCCTCACCAGCTTTACATGTACCCTCCCAGCTGGCAACCTGGCTGTGCGCATCCTTGGGGAATGTGGGAGTGCATGCTCTGTGTTTGCTGTATTTATGATGCTCCCCGGCTGCTTCTCACCTTAACCTAATTTAAAGCAAATGCCACGTGTCAACACAAGAACAGTGGCTTCTATTTCATAATCTCCAAATTCTGTTGTGGACTATAGATCGTGCTGTGAAAATCAGAGTGGTTATATGAAGTTTAATGAACAGTAAGTGGCTCAAAATCTCTAGTAATACCCACAGACTGTTATTGATATTAAGTGAAGCGGCAGACGTGCTTTATTAACTTCTGCATAATAACAGTGGTCTGCGACAGTGTAATCCTTCAGTCTTACCTTCTGTTCTGTCATCATGTGTTTACGAAATTGCCACTGACATTCTTCCCCTGAATCATATCATGAGCCACCAGCTGAAAGATTATTTCAGGAAAGATGATTAGGAAAGAAGGATCTTTGGATAGTTTATCTGAGCCATGGACATCACTGATAGGATTTATTTGTATAAAAAATAAATTGTCTTTATTTTCTGGAAGCCTTAGTAAAATAGACTCAAAATGATTGTGCTGTTTTGGTTTAGTTAAGCAGGTAATATTTTTTAAAAGCATAATGTATAGTGGGTCCTACATTGCATTTCACTGTAAGTGTTCAAAAGTCTGAACAAATGAAATACTATTTTCTGATGAACTGAAACATATTTAAATTTCAGATAATTTTATTCAACCTGGTGTACATTCTTTTTGCTCCACTTTGTAAGCATTGCATTTGGCTGAAAAATAAGTGAATTGTTGAATCAACGGCAGTCTGAAGAGCTAGGCATTTACTCCCCCTCTTGTTCGTGGCTTTCGATTCACTAATCCATGTATGCTTAGTTGCAAGAAGCGATTCATTCGGAATTGATAATTAAGTAAATGCTTTAAAATCTCTAAGAGCAGATCTGTCCGGTGGGACAGACTCTGCACTGCTCTGACGAGGGGTACCTACATCAGTAAGCACAGTCAATATATGTGACTTGATTCAAGTCTTGTGCTTCCGAGGTTTCAAAATCTCCGTGAGATTAATTTGATGCTCACAGCTGCTGCAGGTGAGAGTAAGAAGCCTCACTGCAAATGTCTACACATCACTAGAGGGTCTATTTAATAAGCAAAAGTGCAAAAAATTGAAGGGATAACTGGAACAATAATGGTAATATAACAAACAGTCCTCCTAAGTCTTACATATAAGACATACAAGAGCAATCATGTGAGGTGGGAAGATTTCTGAATAATATTGTGCCGTGCCAGACCTATGCCCAACATAACACAGCTAGTCCTGGACAGAGAGTTTTCAAGAGGTTTGCAGAGCCTGGCAGAGACTGAGAAGACTGACTTTGCTCTTTAAATATTGAAGGGTCAGAGATAGGGATTTGCCACGGTTAAATCGTGGTGTTTTCTTGAATCATATTAAATTCAAAAAACTAAATGAGGCTTTCTCAGCAATGTACCGATATGAGAATTAATTGTGTATTTTTTTCTAATTGCATTGCTTATATGAGAAGAATGTTTAATTAAAATTATATATTCTTGCAAGAATGCCCCGAGGCAGCCACTAGCAAGGATCTCCCCCAAACACACCCAGTGTGCACAGTGCCAGAGAAAAGCACACAAATCTGTTCAATCACTGTGGTTTGTTAAGGGAAATTTAATGATTTTTCATAAAATGACTAGCCTATTTACATGTACAGGAAAACCAATGTAAGTGGAGTATTCTCACACAAGCTTGCAAAGACAGTAAATAGAAAGATTTGTGTTACAGTGAGGAAAAATAATCGTCGAAGCTAAGACAGAAAATAGGATTGTCTTCAACAAAATGAGCAACAGTTAATTGCTTGGCTCATAGGCTGCAATGCCTCTGCCAACATCATTTTGTAAAACCATTTTCATTCTCCATTTTCACTTGGTGTGAAAGATGATACAGATGCAATATGAAAATTATGGAGTAAGAGTCTACCTTCTGATCTAGGACATCTGATTCAACCCAGAAAGAAAAATAACGCTGTTTATTTATTTGTTTATTTAATGCCCTAGCTACGTTGCTTAGGTTTATACCAATGTTACTACCTGGTGTCAGCAACTGCCAGAGCTTCCTCGTGTCCTTGGTGCTCCTCGGGGCTCTACAGGCAGCTCCCCCTCCCTCCCCTTCTCTGCTCTTAAAACTTGGGTGGTACCTGCCCCATCTGGCTGCGCCTGTGCAGGATGCGCTGAGACCCTGGCAGTGATGAGGGCAGTATGAAAGCAAAAATAACCTCTTGGAGATTTCAGGTGAGGGAGGATGAAGAACTGTGCAGCACCAGAGCCGGTGAAAGGTTGCAGGTCACCAAGCTGATGGCCATGAGGACCCGTCCCGGTGAGCCGGGAGGGCACATTGGACTCGCTCATGGGTGTTTTATGGTGATGCACTGGGAGGGCACTGGTTGCATCACTTAGAGAGTCCGGTAGCCCTGTATGGAGCAGTTAAACTGTTGGGGGTTAAGAAGCCATCATCCATATTATTTTCTGAAATATATGAAGTGTGCCCAGGGTCTGAGTTGTGCTGAAATGCTTATACGCAGAACTTCCAAAGGCAGGTCCCATGTTAGGAGTGTGAAACCCCTCCAAGAAGAAACTGGAAGGGCACAGACACGTGGCAGGTTACAGCTCAGACTGGGGAAGCAATGACTTGGATAGTCTCAGATCTTGTAGTCCTGTCACCTGTAGGACTTTCCTAGTGTTTGCATGAGAACAAAGTGTTCTCATCTTTAACTTCACCTAGGAATTGCATGCTCTGCTTCAGATAAGTAGACTACTGTAAAACAAATCCAGCTTTGACGAGTTAGCGCTGCCTGCACAGAGGTTTTATAGGTTCTCAAGTTTAAACAGTCACAGAATGTGTTCCCTAGGCTTTGCCAGATGTGAGTACATCTAAAATAGTTCTCATTTGCATGATTATGTTTTGTAAATGCAGATGCTAAAAAGCATTGGTGTTTCTTAAAATCCAAGTGAATATTGTTTTGGAAACACATGATTTGGTGTTTATGTAAGCTGAAATATTTGCCTAGCTATGTTCTTACAGCCGGGATGGTATGAGGATATATACAAAGGTGAAATATTTACAGGGAAAGATAATATTATTAATTAAACTTTCTGACAGAATTGGAAAAAAATAAGCAAGGTGTCAGACACACGAGGTCTTCCTCAGGTCTGATATAGATGTCATAAAGTTTAACCTGTATTTAAACTACTTTGAGCTTAAGTTGATTATGTTGATAGTTAGGTGATTTAAAAGAAGAAAGTCCTTGGTACTTGAGGACTAGAGGTGGATATAAGAAAAGAGAGAGGTGAAAAAGGCATTAGTTCTTCTAGACAAAGAAAGAAAAGTAATAACCAGCTGTGAAATAGCAAGGGTTGAGCTGGGAGTGAGAAAAATTGTCGTGTGCCATAAAGCCACCTTCCCCACTGAGTCCATAATTTTAAGTGTCCACTTGAGTTATGAATCTCCGTTCCCAGACTTGGCTTTTGAAGGTCTTTTTAAAACTTACATGGGGACAAGGGCTGAGAAGTCAGTGATAGCGTGGCTATTCTGTGAAAACAGTTTTCCCACTGACAACTGGGTATTTCTGTCCTCTGTTGATTATCAGAAGTGCCCTCATTCTGGTGTAGAGCAACTGATTTTTGGGAGGGTATCCAGTGCATTGGGTGGAGGGTAGCAGCCACAGGGCTGTTGGGTGCCCAGATTGTGATGTTTCTGGTGTGGGAAGCAGTTACTGAATGGGGCTGCATCATGCTGGTGACATGTTGACAGATTTGGGGTTTAGGGATCTCTGATATATATGATGCTGTATTTTGCTTGGCAAGAATTTTGCTTATGATGTTAAGATTGACAAGTTGAGGGAGTTGACTGATCGCCAAGAAAGGCAGTAGTAGGAAAATTTACTTTAAATTATGATCATCCGAATTGTTTGTTGATTTTTTCCTCCATTTCCATATAGGGTGTTTTGTGATGACCAGAAGTACATGACCATTGGAGTTTTCATTCTGTCTTCCTTTAAATGTATACACTGTCCATGTCCCTAAACACAAGTCCTTGTCGGGTGTAGGAGAAGCTCTCTTCAGAAAATTTAGATTAATAAGGTGGACGTTGCCAGTGTCCTCAGGGCACACCAGGGCTGATATAACCATCATCTTTTTTGTGTATTTTCAATGCCTGTTGGATTTTGCACCAGTACAGGTTAGGGGTTGACCTGCTGGAAAGCAGCTCCATGGAGAAGGACCTTGGAGTCCTGGTAGACAATAAGTTATCCATGGGAGAGCAATGTGCCCTCGTGGCCAAGAGGGCCAATGGTATCCTGGGGTGCATTAAGAAGAGTGTGACCAGCAGGTCGAGAGAGGTTATCGTCCCCCTCTGCTGGTGAGGCCTCATCTGGAGTATTGTGTCCAGTTCTGGGCACCCCAGTTCAAGAGAGACAGGGAACTTCTGGAGAGAGTCCAACAGAGGGCTACAAGGATGATTAAGGGACTGGAACATCTCTCGTATGAGGAAAAGCAGTTTAGTCTGGAGAAGAGAAGGCTGAGAGGGGACCTTATCAATGTCTATAAATATCTGAAGGGTGGCTGTCAGGAGGATGGAGCCAGTCTCTTTTCAGTAGTGCCCAGTGATAGGACGAGGGGCAATGGGCATAAACTGCAGCACAGGAAGTTCCACCTCAACATGAGGAAAAACTTCTCTGCTGTGAGGGTGAGGGAGCACTGGAACAGGCTGCCCAGAGAGGTTGTGGAGTCTCCTTCTCTGGAGACCTTCAAAACCCAACTGGACGTGTTCCTGTGCAACCTGCCCTGGGTGATCCTGCCTTGGCAGGGGGGTTGGACCAGATGAACTTCAGAGGTCCCTTCCAACCCCTACCATTCTGTGATTCTGTGATTCTGTGATTTGTGGAGGTTCGATTGCTGCTTTGTGGGGCTTGAAAATGTTTAAACATTTGACACTGTGGTAAAACTGACACAGATGCAAAACCATATCCACAGCTGAATTAGAAAGGGGTGGAAAGTGAATTTGGAACAGCTGCCTCACCTACAGTACTTGTAAATGACAGTGTTAGAAAGCCTGAGAAACAGCTGGAAAAGAACTTTGTTCTACTATATATTAGTGGAGACAAAAAAGCAAATAGTTATTTTGAGGTTTGTGAGTGCAATAATGGTGAAATCACACTTGAAGATTTTCACAAGTTGTACACCTCTTTGCCTCCTTTATAAAAGCTATGTTTGGTTTTTAACCCATCCTTACAGTTTGGTCACTTTTTTTTTTCATCTTGGGCACAGCTTTATTCTCCATTAAAGCTGTTTTGTCTGGGTGTTTCTTCAAGAAGTGAAAACCAGAAGTGAAGTGGATAAAATTATGAACAGCGTAAGTGTCACTTCAGATAACAGCTTTCAACTCTGCCTGTAAGGTTGCACAAAGAAGTACAAAATAGAAGTTAAAAATGTTTGAAGATGGAATTGAGGGACCTATTTTTGGCAGGGTCACATTTAAGGATAAACGCTGGAGAAAGAGCATGGCAATTTCTCATTTGCAGTGATATGGGGCCAGACCTTCCACAGGTGCCATACCATCAAAGACTGCAGTGGAGCTGGAGTGATTTACCCCATGGGTGTCTGCCTACCCCCTTACTTGCAGCACATCCTCCACTGTCTCAGAAAGAAGCATTTCCACTGTATTTTTTCTGGAATGCATTTCTTCTTGCTTTCTCCAACCACTCACTGTCTGCTGCATGACCCTGTGACAGCTCAGGAGAGGCAGCGCAGGTCCTGTTTCTGGGTGGAGGTTACCCAAAGCCAGTGGTGTCCTAGCCAAAATTTCTTCTAACTATGATTCATTTAAGCTGAAAAAGACAATTGAAAAATAAGACATTATATTACCTTGAGTGTCAATTGATGGAATCTCAGTAGGCATGAGGTACACTGTTTGTGAGGACAACTGAAATGCACTGTAATGGGGAAAGATTTATTATTGAAGATTACCTCTGACTGAAATGAGCCAACTCCACCCTGTATAGCAGGCCCTGAAATTTAAATATGTGTCAGAAGCGGTACTAAATATAGCTACTGGCATTATTGTTAGCATAAGCGGAGCTGGTATTTATAAAACCAATGTCCTTTCTGCTATGGTGTGCTAACAGCCTTCGCCTAATTACTAATATTTTCAGTTGAGGGAATTTTGATATGATGAATTGCCTATTACTTGATGAGACATTTTGGACGCAATTTAAATTCCATGTCAGTGTTCCGCTTCAGTAATATGCCGTATTTTCACCATTTTTAAATTTACCTTACTCAGTCCTACAGATTTACTTTAAATTATGACAAGACCAATAAAAATCCAGAAGCCACTCACACCCTTGGCTACTGGTACTGGCTAAAGCTGTGTTAGTGGTCACAGACTGCATGGTATGTATGGGAGTATCCAACAGCAGTGGTATTGCCAAAAATTCTCTAATTAAAAAAAAATATTTTGGAAATCATTTGTTTTACTCTGTAAAATGCTCCCTTCTGCCTTATACACAGATCGTTCTACCTGATCGACTCCATATTTTTGTGTAGACACAGTGTTCACTATTTATCTATTATTTTAAGAAATATATTTAAAAGTGTACAAGACCCATGTGGTTCATATGGGTCCAGTGAATATGTTGTGAACTTCTGTTTAATTTTGCTTTCCACCTCTGCAAGGGTTGTGATTTTTTTTCTTCAAGTGTGTGAATTTAAATAAAATTTCTGCGGTCTTTCGCAGTTTACCAAAGGAGTTACAATCAACTCATTTAAATGTAGTTCTCCTAGGAGAGTGGCTGAGGAGAAGGTCATGGTGTGCTTATACGTTAATGTTTTGCAAGATTGTAAGCCATGTTTGCATTTTTTTGGTAATAATTCAGGGAGGAAGGAATGGCTTGGCTAAACAAATGGTGTGTCATGGTCAGTGAAAGAGGTGCTTATTCTCTGTATAGCCTAAGCCAGAAAAAGATGAGGCCATGTACTAGTACAGGTTTCCTTCATGCTTGAGTACTTGACTAGTCATTCGGAGGCTGAAGAAGTGCTGTAGTACGGGATGTGAGAGTCCTAAGGAACTGCCACGTTAATAATTGCTCTCGACAGCACAGAAGGAGGAGGATCTTCAGATAAAAGTTGCACTGTAAGGAAAAATAATGTCCTGTGTAATTTTGGAACACTTGGATTCTTTTTTATTTGAATGCGATCATGGATTGTGTTATACCTGTGGTTACAAAAGTTTCCTGAAGGAAGCAAGGGCTGAGCCCCAGTGAAAGGGGCTGCTTTCGGATTTCATTGCAAGCTGCCAACAGGAATAACCTGGTCCCGGGGGCCAGCAGCACTGGTCAGCCTCGGAGCAGCGCTGACCTGTGCTGCCTTTGCAGGAAGGCCCTAAGAGGACATGAGGGTTGAGCATTTAACCTCCTAGCCGGGAGGTTTTATTTGCGTCGTAGGTCACACAATTTGGACAGGGTTCGGTTTGTCCTAAGACAAGAAAGCTTTGGGGAAAGAGCCACCTCGAGGTATTGCAGCGGCATCAGCAAGGGAGTTTTATTGCCCCAAGGGCCAAGACCAGCTGCAGAGGAGAGACAGACAGTAGAAGTGGGCCAAGGGAGGCAGAGAGCCAGGGATGAGCCTTGTTGGACAAGGACAAGGAACCCTTTCCTCCCTGCTCAGCACCGCCATGGCCATATTGTCCCCAGCACTCTGCTTCCACACAAAAGTTTTGCATTGCATGTGCCTTGATCCTAAATGCTGTTTGAAACAAGCCTGCTGAAAGGTGGAGTTTTATCTTTGAGGTGTGGGTATCTACCAGCCCGGAGTCAGCTCTGGTTCACTCACTCATCAGACCAATGACTTTTTATCCTGTTCTAGACTAATCGAACAAAAAACACTCTTTCTAAGCCTTAGGCTGCTGTCCCAAGTAGAAGATGAATCATTGTCTTCTACTTTTAGGAGTAGAGTGCAGTTGAACATTTGATGTTGTATCCTCAGGAGGAATACATCTCACTTTGGGACCGTATGCCTTCCCTGTGTACGTTGGACAGGTGCTTGGCTTGATGAAGGATTGTGACTTGAGCCTCATTTTAATTCCAAGGACTTTGCTCATAGATAAATATACTTATTTGGCTGCGTATTTGTTATTGGGTCTTTTTAAAATGCTTTTTCACAGACCTTCCTAATAACACCCATGCTTTAATTACAAACATGCATAGCAGGCACACTGAGGAGTACAGTGCTGGTATGAATCAAATGCAATATCTGCAGGTTTTATCACTTGCTGGAGAAGTATTATTGCACTGCGAAGGTCAGTCCAACCTATTAGTGTATTGATGAGTGCAAGGCAGCACTCTTCTACAGGACCCATGTCAAATTATGAATTTGTTCACAGTGCCCACCCTGCACCGCTCTCCACACTTCTTGTCTCTACCCACTGAGTTCAGTGGCACTGCTCACTGTGAGCAAAGGTGTCCCAGCTGAGTCCTTCAGCTGGGACAAGGCAAAAACGCAGGGGTGCTTACCAGGGCCAAGGGATGTGCGCCAGTGGTATCACGGGCAGCAGCAGTGGGGCGGTCAGTGCTGTCACAGCGATGGCTGCCCTGGGGCATACCCAGGAGGACAGGAAGGAAAACACAGGCAGGGAAACGCTGAAAGTCCGGCTGGAGCAGCCAGCAGCACGCTGCCCTGCAGAGAAGGTGTAGATCTGGCCGTCGCTGCCCTGCTCATTCCCTGCAAGTAGCTAGCGAGTGCAAACATCCCTGCAACAAGCAGATGATTGCACAGGTTTGCAGCTACAGGGCAGCCTGTGGTGGCATCGCGACAGTGCCAGTGTTCTCCGGGCACCACGCCACCGGGCATCGCAGCAGGACCCCAGCATCCACTGCTCCAACAAGACATACCAGATGATGGGAAAAGGTGGGTGCATTTAAGCCTCCAACCTTGCACTTCGACCCCAGGGATCAGGAGACAGAATGAGAGGTTTTACATCTTGGGTCGTCTAAGCGGCTCTTGCACCTTTTTTTACAGAGGTGTGTTGTATTTGCCTGTTCATGCGCACGTACAGCCCCACAGCCTACAGTCGGGGGAACCATGGGGCCAAGTCAGGGCAAGGGCACACTGTCAGTTGGTGACTCAAATGAGGTTATATCCCAGGACCCTTTTGGGAGTCTTGCTCTTGCCTTGTCTTTGCTCTGAGCTTTCCAGCCTCCTTGAAAAATAAATGAATGATAGTTTTATGTTCCACTTCTGCTGTTTGAGTGACGCTGCGGCAGCGAGCGAGTGCTGGATACACGAGTGCTGGTAGTAACACCAGAGAAGATTTGATTCCTTTGTTTCTCCGTTGTCACAACATTAGCTTTTGTCTGAAACCTGCTTGTTCTGAGGTTTTAGGTTGCTAAATATTGATGACTTCTACACAGATATTTATACAGTTTCAAAGCCTCTGAGCTCCTGACTGCCTGCTCTGGAAAGATTGTCACTGCTTTGAACCTTGCACACTATTTAAGAAATCAAACAACACCAAAAGAGTTGTGGCAGTGAGTCACTAGGCACAAAGGTGGTTGGATCAAAGAGGGTGTCTCATCTTCTTTCCTTCCTGTGACCTTATATAAGCACCGTGCTCTTAGATCCTGGCTGTGCAGATGTGTAAATTATTAAAACCAACAAACAAATTAGATACTGTAGATGCCAGAAGTGGGAAACAGGTAAGGAAAAAGGTCTTAGCTGTGAGATTTGTTTTGGGCAAGGGAGGAAAACAAAGTGAGTAAAATATATGGTAAAGGTAAAATAGTGGCTGTGCAATAAATGGTTTGCATTGTTCTTGGATTTTGGGAGGCTAAAGAAGACTCTCAAAAGTCACCTGTAAAATCCTTTGAAAATATAGTTCTTTAGAATGGAGAGTTATTTTTACTAAGGAGTTTTTTAAGAAGATAGGCAGAGAATTGGCGTGACTTCAGGATATCAAATTAAGCTAATATATACAAGTAAAACATGTGGAATTAAGTCCATAAGGACTCGAAGGCTGAGACAGAGTGATTCCTTGTTGCTATAGAAGTTGATATAGCACCTTCTGTTGAATTCTTCAGCACAGGATTTCATCGCAGATATTATGGATGTGCTGGCCTGAGCATCATGTGTTGATCTGGAACAGCAAGGCCAATGGCATAGCTATGGGAGACACAAGGGACCTCAAAGAGAGGAAAATGCTCTGCTGGGAGTCTCAAAAGAGGTTGTATGTGGTGCCCATAACTGTTGCCTCCACATAGTGCCCTGGAGTCCCTGCACACACAGGAGCTAACAAGTGACGGGGCAGGGCAGGAGGAAAGGAGGAAAAGCAAAGGAAGGATGTGCCAAGACAGGGGCATTTTACAGCAAGACTGCTATATCTCACAGACTTGCATTAAGGGCACACATGTCGTTATCATAACTTGAACAAAAAACAGAATCTGCTTTTGCTGAAGATCTCATATTGCAGAGCTGCAGGCCCACCAAATAGCTTCTAGACCTGTGTCGTGGTTTAACCCCAGCCAGCAACTAAGCACCACTCACTCACTCCCCCACGGTGGGACGGGGGAGAGAATCGGAAGGGTAAAAGTGAGAAAACTCATGGGTTGAGATAAAGACAGTTTAATAGGTAAAGCAAAAGCCGCGCACACAAGCAAAGCAAAACAAGGAATTCATTCACCACACCCCATGGGCAGGCAGGGGTTCAGCCATCTCCAGGGAAGCAGGGCTCTGTCACGCGTAACGATTACTTAGGAAGACAAACGCTGTCACTCCAAATTCCTTCTTCCACCAGCTTCATATATTGAGCACAATGTCACATGGTATGGAATATCCCTTTGGTCAGTTGGGGTCAGCTGTCACAGCTGCGTCTCCTCCCAACTTCTTGTGCAACCCCAGCCTACTCGCTGGCAGACCAGCATGAGAAGCTGAACGGTCCTTGACTGCTTAGCGGCAACTAAAACATCTCTGTATTATCAACACCATTTTCAGCATGAATCCAAAAGATAGTCCCATACTAGCTACTGTGAAGAAAACTGACTCTATCCCAGCTGAAACCAGGACAACCAGTAAGGACAACTGCTTTGAAGGTGTTCATAGTGGGAGATGTGTCTGTGGCTGGGTTGCAGCTTTTCACAACTGTAGTCTCTGCCACTTTTGGAAAGGAGGTTGAGGAGTTTTAGTGCTTACGACTCAGGGAATTGTTGCAGGCCCAGGGAGAAACAGGAGACACGTCCATCTGAGTGTGAAGAAGTAACAAAGTGGTACCTGCTAGGCCAAGGGGAGCGTGAGGAGATGTAGCAGGAGATGACACTATGGGTACAGACAGGCATTCATAGGATTAAAGGGAGCTCCAAGAACTGATTTCACCAGATGAAAGACAAAAAGGAAATTCAGGGCTTTAGGAATATAAAAAACATTATGTTTTAGGTCAAGAATTTTCACACGAAAGACCTACCTGTTAAGGCAGGTCATTCACAAACTCAAGTATCCAAGATTCATCAAAAAAAAAACCCTTGGGAAAGAGGACAGAGAGTATCTGAGTGACAGGACTCAGGTGGAAGGAAGGAGAGACAAGAGAGGGCAAATGAAAACTGTGAAGTAGCAATACTTGCAGAAATAATTCAAATGTGTAAATGGAACTTAGGTAGAAGAAGCTGGGCTCAATTATATTTATGTTGGTGAGTATACAAGACATCTCTGCAAAAAAATAACATGAATCATATTTATGTTTTTTTTTACCTTTGTAAAAATAAACTCAGGAAAACCATTGGGAGTGCTGGGAAAGCATCAGCCATTCTTCAGCTTTGCTGAACTGCATTGCTTATCAGTTTGTATTTATGCAAAAATTAGTTCTGGATCTGTCTTGATATTTAATTACTGGTATTTTTAAATTAAAAAAACAGGTTTTGACTTAATCTTTCAGGGGTGAGTGTTTAGACACAGTACAATGCTCAGAAGAAGAATTTGTGTGCACCTTTTTCAAGAAGAATTTGTGAGACTTAACACATTTCAGACAGTTCACAGAAACTGCAGCCAGTTCCTATTCTCTGTTTGCTCTAATAGCTCTTCTGAGGCTGCTGACCAAGAGGTATAACCTCCCAGAGCTACCTCGCACGGAATTAGTTTAGATGACTTCACTGCATGGTGATGGTAGGGAGACTTCAGCTGAGGTGTTTCTCAGTGACGCAGAAGCTGGGAATCAAGCCTTACCCTGCAAAGCTTAAAGGGAATGATTTACATAATAGAAGGTTGATTACTCTGTATCGTGTATATGTACTTACACGTGAAGCAGGGATGTTATAATCAATCTTACAGACTAAAGGATAGCAAAGTAACATAGTTGTTGGATCTGGTCATCTTCAACTTGGACATGAAGTATTATTTTCAGTGCTTAGGTTTAGTAAAGCAATTTAACAGCTAGTTGAGGTAAAAGAAAATGTCAGAAGAGCTGGATTGGGGAAGGGGCCAACTCACCAATACCTGAATAATTTAGCATGAGATAAGGCATCTTTTTAATATATGCTTCTTTACGCAAAATATTTTAACCCATCTTCTGTGAGAAATTCTTATACCTCAGCCTCCTTCCTCTGAAGTGTTAAAGGTGTCAGTGCAGCTGAATTCACCATGGATGGTGACCTAAGTGGCACAACAGTCCTGCCTTAGGTGACTGATCAGTCCCGGTCCAAATGATCATTACATGTGAGGATTTCCCCCCAGATCCAATTGGCGAAGACCCTGGGAACTACAGGCAGATTGCAGCTCCTTCCCATGGCTACAGATGTTTGATGGCACCGTGGTGTTGCCTGCTCTGCAGTTACGGCAAGCAGTCATTCGGCTGAATGAAGACATGTGTATGCCTGCCTCAAGTCCAGAGGTCCCTTCTGACCTCAAACATTTGCTCAGCTAGTTGTATTCAAGTAAAATGGTATGTTAAAGGCCATATGGTAAGAACTGAATGGCAAAGAAGCATCTCCTGTTAATTTTTCTTCTGATTGCCATTCTGTCACCTTCTTTTGGTTTTAAAGCTGGGTGTGACATGGACTTTCATGGTTTTCCTTGCTGGACTTCCTGACTTTTGAGTCAGGATGTCTGTTTCAGGCCTCATTAGACACATTTTTAGGTCTAATGATAAACTGCAAGTTTGGAACAGCCTTCACTTTCTTCAATTCTAGTTCACAACAAATGCATTTGATGGCAATTTTTTCAGAACAATGTGGTTCTGATTGCATGAAAAGTGAAAGTCAACCATTTGCTTCAACTAACCTCTTAAACCATCTTGGGTTTCCTAATGTAGTCGTTTTTAACTGATCGTGGTTTACATGTTGTCTGCCTTGAACAGTGCTTCTTGAATGGTGCTTATTTTAAAATAGTCCCCACTCACTTTGACTGCAGTTTTCTAAAGCCAAAACCTTTTTTCCTGAAAACAGAAAGGTTGCTATTTTTTTGTTAAATTGAATACATACTGCCTGCTTTTCATGACAGTGAGAATACCATCACTAATTTTGTAACTTTGCAAAGACTGCTGCCTTCTTTGGAAGTGTTTGTTTATTTATTAAGTGACCCAATTTATTAAATTAACCATTTTTTTTAATTAAATGAGTGCCTTTTACTGTAAGCTTTTTAAGATTTGTTTAGATACCTGTGCTTCAGAACATGTTATGCCATTAGTGAATTTAGCAAACACTGACCTGAAATTTTCTTCCCTATGTCACATCCATACTGAAGCATTAGCTACTTATGCAGCATTTGGTACAATGTAAACATAAGCCTCTGCACTCATACAAACATGAAGGGTCATACCAGATGTCCTGGACCTTCCAGCAATTTATATTTTTAGTATCATCTTCTTAATCGATCCTTAATCATGAATACATATAGCTTAGAAATAATTACTTTGAATTACTTCTATTAAAAAAGAAATCCATAGTTTGTTAGAGTACATCATCCTCAATGAAATACAAAGCAAAACACTTAATGGGTGGCTCAGATTTTTTGTGTGTGTCTAACAGCATCTTCTACATCGTTCATTTTGTGTATTTAATTATATATTTTTCTCATTTGTATGAGTTCTCCATGCAGCTAGAGGGGGGAGACAGTTGCTATTTCTGCAGGTAGAAAGAGGACATCCACTGGAGATGGTAGAGGTGCTGAGACCTGAGGCCACATACATTCCCATTGACCTGGCTCCCTGTGGAAAAATAGCTCAGGCAGTCATGTGGGTCTGCAGTTCTCCTAGTTCCTTTGAACTCTGAATTTGACAGGGGTTAAGAACTATTAAAACCCTACAAATTTCCTGGAAAGTAAACATCTGCGTAGAGGGAGAGCTACCTCTCTGTGTCTGGACAGAGAGAAAGGCAAAAGTATGAGCTCACATACTGTTAGGCACCAGAGGATCTGCATGGGAGAGGGCTCTTAATAAATACCCCTACTGTGAGAAAACTTTCAGCTTTAGTCTATTTTTTCATAGAAATAGAGATCCGGGGGGGGAAAAAAAACAGTCATCCCCTCCTTTGCTCATGAAAGAGCATGTGTTGTAAGGGTGACAGTTTTTCCAGTTGTGATAGCTGTAGTTTCATTTTACATATAGAATCTTTCTTCTGATAAGCCAGAAGCTTTGCTTTTTATTAGTACTTATCTATATATTTCTCAGTTTGGGAGCAGAAAATATATATTAATTTCAGTGAGACTACTATAAGAAGGGAAATTGCTTATTTCCTCTTCCAAAATTAGGTCCCCCCCAATCAATCAGATTATTGCAAATGCATGCTTTTTGTTTATTTTTTAATACCATAACATCCAATTAATTTAGTTTAATCTCTTACATCTAGTCATGCAATCTGTCTTCTTCATTGGTGGAAAGTAAATTGTGCTTTACCAAAATATGGAAATATTGGCTGGTCGTTTCATTCTACCTTTTTTTTCCTAAAAATTTTGGTGCTGTTTATCAACAACTGTGTATCTCCCAGTTAAGATACCAGTCAGACTGATCAGTTACAGGTGGCCTGTTCCTGACATTGCACCTACTTTCACAGTCTTCAATTTTGAGACTTTAATAGCTTCAGTTTGGTTATTTAATATTTTATAGTTAAAAAGGCAGATATGTTAAATGAAACTGTATGCTGTGATTTTACCTAATGGGTTCATGCTTTAAAAGAAATAATCCATGAAATATCTTAGATTTAGGGAAGATTGTCTCTTTAGGGTAAAGCTCAACTCTTGTGAATTGCATTTGATAACACAAGGAATGTAGAAGGCTTGCTAAAACTTCTGCTTCAGAAGCTTTCTTACTTGGAACAAGCAGAATTTGTTTGGTCAGACCGAATAACTGATGAAAGATTTTTATTTCTGCAGATAGTGAGTTCCTGTAAATTTCTTACATCAAGTTACGTTATGCCAATATCGTCTGAAGATATGACATTTTCTCTGAATATATGGTACACATGCACGAATAAAAGTTAATAAATCTACAATGCTAAAAATGTCAAAAATCACCCAGAATAAATGGGTCCTTCATGTGCTGTCACAGCACAATTCTCCTGATTCTTCTTTACCCTAAAATTGTGCATTATTATAGTTGCACACAAACCCATCTGGAGCATCGATCTGACCCACTGCGATGGATCCTATGTTCTCATGGAAGCGTCGTAATCTGAATGCCCATTCTCAGGTTACAATCCAGTGGAGCACTTAAGGCAACACTTAATTGTAAGCACCAGTATCTGAGAAATCCCATTTAAATCTATTACTTACTTGGGCGTTTGTATCTAAGCATGCGCTAAAGAACTAAGCATGTTCTCTGTTGGAGGAGGGCCTTCTGATGGTAAATGGTACTTAGTGTTAGTCAACTCAGCTTCAAATAGCCGTAACAGCAGCACGTATTTATTCTCTTTTATGGGCACTTGACTGCCTTTTCGTTTCTTTGTTGCTTAGCAAAACAATGAAATCAAATATTATAATACTTCATGCATTGCTGGATCATATGGTATTTTACAGTTGAATAGAGAGCTAAGTTTTGTTGTCTCTGCATTAATAGCATCATTATCATTGTTTTTATTATTATGGCCCATTGTATTATTTTGCAAATGAGAAATTAAAGGCCCAAGCAGATTAGGTTTGGGACTCATCCACCCTAATAAGATCTCAAAGTTAGACTTCCTCGGTTTGCAGTACTCACCACAGGCTTCTTTCTCATCAGCAAAGAGGAACAAGCACCTCTTGAAAGTGGTTCAGGTCTTCCTAGAAGAGAAGCTCTGCAGATGTCACTTCTCTGCTGATTGTAAAGATATTGTGGAGTCACTGGTTGAAATTCAGACAGCCAATTTTTTAGGGCAAATGAATCCCATTTTTGCTGAATTAACTGTGGTCACAAAAGTGTCAGTGACAAATGTGAAAACTGAATAAAAGTTTGGCTTTTTTTCTATCTTTCAGATCTATGCTTTGGTCCCCTCACTGGTCACAGGGTTTCAGGGTATTTCATTTCAGGACCCTGACTTGGACATGTTTTGCTAATTTAGATTGGACACGAATGTCCAATACCACAAAACACCATAAACCATTAATGAGGTTTCAGAGACCGGCATTTTAACTGTAGCCGAGTTTAAAGATATTTATAATCCACTAAAGATAAATACTATTGGAAAGTCTTGCACTGTCTGGTGTACAGCCACTCTGGATGACTACAGTGGGGTTTATCAATATCAAATGTCTGTGAATTTGTAATCCCTACTAAAAATGTAATTGTGCAACCTGTTATTATGAGAAGGGGTTTGCTGCTCTGGTGCTTTGTTTTGCCCTTCTTTGTGTGTTTCATCTTTGTTAAACTTAATTTTTCTGATGCGTAGAACCAGAAAACAACCTTCAGTGCTTTCCTTGTCCCCGGTGAAGGAGACGTTGATGTAGCCAGTGGAGTTGCGAAAACAGGTTTTCCCACATGGCAAAGTAATGGTGAAGAAGCCAGGTTCGGGGTTATGGATTTCTCCTACTGGACTGTGAGACAACCGTTGTTCCCAAAAGACCCTTTACATCATGATGTAGACTTGCAATGTTTAAAATAGTTGATCCTAATAGTTGGCATCATATTTAGGGCTAGTCACGTATGCCTTAGTATGGAGTCCCATCATGTCATTACCTACAGAGGCAACACCATGACTGTGTCTTCTGACTTTTGGCTCCTGTCAAGGCAGATTTTTTATACCATCACTTTTTCCTTATTCCAGCAGGGGCCTAAGAGAGGGAAATCAGTCGATGTCACCTTTTTTTGTCTCCTTTTCTTCTTCTTTCTCCTCCTTCCAGGACCATAGGGAAATGTTCCTTTTAGATGTAACATGATGCTAAGATGAAGAACATCTCTGTGCATTTTGCTCAGACCCTCCTGAGATGTGGGACAAGTGGAGGGAAATGTTGGCCACTGACCGTGCAGGGGCAAGGGCAGCAGTGAAGTAGTTACAGATGTATGGGGCAAAAAAAGGTCCAGCGTCCTCATCACAACCTCACTCCAGGCATTGCTGCACTTCCCACCAACTACATTATAAGTCACGCTTGTATTTTTCGGTGTCGCTATGCATGTTGTTGTTCTAGTCTAAGGCTTTGATTGTGCAGCAGCAAAATAAAACATGTAGTAGCCTCTTGACAGTATTGATTTCCAAAAATAAAAGCCAGTCACTGACCCATGGCAACATACTTTTTCCTTCAGTGCAATGTGCTGCGCTGGGCGGTGGTCTCAGCTCTCACAGGAGCATTTCATGCCGGGGCACAGAGAAGGAGCCCTGCACAAATCAGTAAAGCTGGGTCAGGCTGCTAATTTCCTGGATCGGTGGATCAGACAGATTGAACAGATGAATGTGCTTTGGTTTTCTTTCTTGCACAGAAAGGGTTTTCTCTTAACCCTATTGTTTATATCAGGTGACTGATATCAGTTCATTAAATTGTTCCTGTTTTCTTCACAAAATTATAAATTTACAGTGTAACTTGTAACTAAAGAACTATTTTCAGCATACTTGCAGGACTCTTCCACCTCATCAAACGCTGAATTCAACCTCACTAAAAATAGTTTACCCTCTAGCATTTTTGCCATGTTTATTCTTTTTCTTATTCCATTATCTAGGCAAGCAGGCTAGCTAGTCTGAATTTTTATCCAAATATTTCCCCAATGTTATCAATAATTCATTTAACAGAATTACAAATACACAGGCAGAAGAAAGTAGTAAAACCAGAATTTGACTACCCAGTCGGGGAACAAATAATCCTGTGTTTGTTCCTAGGCCGAGGTAAACATTTTAGGGAAACTAAGATCTTAGGTGAACTAGGATCTCAAGTGTTCTCTGAGGCTTGGTTTGGTTCCTCGGAAGATGTGATCTCGGAGGGTGTAACCACGGATTTTGCGCGCCGTTGCGCCGTGTTGTCAGGATGGTGGCTGACCTCTAGTGGCAATAGGCGTAAATTGCTAATGGAGCCCGTCGGGTTCAGCTGGGAACCAAGCGATCTGCAAACGGATAGCATGCGTCATTCTTGAAATATGAAAATAAATCAATGTAATAGAAAATGTATTTAAAAGGAATATGAGGTCGAGCCTGAATTCAATTGCCTTTACAAACAATTTTTCTCGGAGGCAGAGGCTTGCAATAAAACTTTCAGAGTCAGTTGCTGATGAACATCGATGTGTACAAGTCAATAAGGAACTTGGGACCTGCAAGAAACACATGTCTCTGCAACGGGCTCTGTGTATCCAGATGATTTGTGTGGTTCTGCTCAGGCTGGTTGGTTCCCAGGCCATTTCCGATGCAAACGTTTGTTTTTCTTCTCTTTGCCTGAAATCTGCACGGAACGGGGCATAGCAAGGAAAGCAAATGACTCATGCCTTACACTCAGCATCCCTCCACGATGCACATATGCCTTCACACCAAGAGAGCTGAAGAAGAGAAAGGAAAAAAGAAAGTCAGGGGAGACCACCCACCTTCTCTCTATCAAAAGGCTTTCCTGGTCATTAAAGCTTGGTCTTTATATTGGACTCGCTCCAAGTGACTGGGAGCCAAGCATCTTTTCTCGAAGAAGAGAGAAACAGTGCACGGGGGTCAAAATGTGAGTAGGAGCTGACTGTATAAATCAAAAATGCAGAAGCGTTATGAGTGCACTGACTGTACACTTTGGCAGAGCTGTTTGGAAATGCCTAGATGCAGTTTATGTATTAATTTGGGATACTGCTCAAGGATGTGTTTTCCAAAGGTGGCTTATTACTTTCTGAGGAACCAACCTCATAACAAGCTCCAAACAGGTATTTGGGGTAACTTGAATGCCAGAAAAATACATCCACTGCTGAAAGGTGGGAAGCAGAGAGGTGGGGAGGCAGCAGGGCTGTGGAAGGGCAAGCTGTGAGGCTGGGCAGCAGCGGGCAGGGTGCCAGGCAGAAGCAGCTCCACGCTCATGCAGCTGACAGCCAGGGCAGAGCACGGTGGCACTGGTGGGACAGCTGCCCGGGTGGGCTTGAGCAGTGCCTGCCAGCCTGCCCCCACTTTCAGAAATCTTCTGTTGAACCTGATCGCACGTGTTTGCCTTATCGTAGGCATGCTGATTGTACGCTGCAAGGGCAAGATCTTCAGAAATGCAAAAATGTGGTTACTAAAGAGAAAAACAAAGGAGAGGCTAAAGTGTGGCACTGCTGTGGTGGATGCTAAAAGGTTATGTGGGCATAAGCAAAGACAGGAGAAGTTCATAGAGGAGAAAGCCACCAAGGGCTGCTTTGCACACAGAGAGCACCTTGGGCTCAGAAACCCCCAAACTGCCATGGATTTGGGTCTGGAAGAGCCTTGGGAGGAGGGGAGGTTTCACTCTATTTTGCTCTATTTCTGTGCTTCTTCCTGATCCTCTGCTGCTGATCGCCAGTGAAAACAGAAAACTGGGTTAGCTGGATGTGTTGTCTGACTATAGGTCTGATGCTTTGTTAAGTGACCTCCCCAAAGCTGGTGGTTGATGTTCTGAAAAGATTCAAGTATCTATTATTGCCCTGCACCCATATTGCAGTGATGAAAAAGGAGCACAACCAGGTTCAGCCTCATTGTGATAAGGGCTGTACAAACTCAAGAGCTCTCACAGTTCAGCTTTGTTTCTTACTGAGATGTTTGCTACCTTTAAGCACTCCCATTTAAAACTATGACATAAATACACCTACACACACTGTTTTCAAAGAATTGCTGTTGTCATAGTTGTTGATAGATCTCAGATATCTTTGTAATTGTGACTATTTTCTATTTCCTTTTCATACTGTGACTGAATTGTTTCAAGGCATGCTGTAAGCCCTGATAGAGGACACTTTTTATGAATACGTAAAAAACCTTATATAGGCTGTTGTATTTTCAAAATTTCTTGATGTGCAAGCAATAAATGTTTACAGAAAGGGAAGCCATAAATAAAGAGAACTTTTACCTTGAAGGCTAATAGCAGTTGTCAGACGCTGTGTTTGTGTTAAATACACTCTGATAGTACTTGTTTATATAATTAATAGGTAGCATACTGTCTTACCTGATCTGGACCGTGGGAAGGGTAGCGTTCTTGAACCATCAGGTCTCTGCTGTTGTGACTGCTTGGCTAAGCCATGGCCATGGTGCACTCCACGGTAACGAGCTTGTGGCTCTCTAACCCTTGCCACATGACAAGGGTCCTCATGGGGTTATCTATATGAGCCAGTTGTGTGCCCAGGTGACCAAGAAGGCCAACAGCGTCCTGGCTTGTATCAGCAACAGTGTGGCCAGCAGGAGTAGGGAGGTAATTATGCCCCTGTACTCTGCACTAGTGAGGCCGCAGCTTGAATACTATGTTCAGTTTTGGGCCTCTCACTACAAGAAGGATATTGAGGTGCTGGAGCGTGTCCAGAGAATGGCAACAAAGCTGGTGAGGGGTCTGGAGAGCAAGTCTTACAAGGAGTGGCTGAGGGAACTGGGGTTGTTCAGTCTGGAGAAGAGGAGGTTGAGGGGAGACCTTATTACTCTCTACAACTACCTGAAAGGAGGTTGTGGTGAGGTGGGTGTTGGTCTCTTCTCCCAAGTAACTAGTGATAGGATGAGAGGAAATGGCCTCAAGTTGCTCCAGGGGAGGTTTACATCGTATATTAGGAAAAATTTCTTTATGGAGAGAGTGGTCAAACATTGGAACAGGCTGGCCAGGGAGGCGGTGGAGTCACCGTCACTGGAGGTGTTAAAAAAAAATATGTAGACGTGGCACTTCGGGACATGGTTTAGTGGGCATGGTGGTGTCATGTTGACAGTTGGACTTGATGATCTTAGAGGTCTTTTCCAACCTTAATGACTCTATGATTCTACGTTTCTACCCTCTGGAGCAGCCCAGTAACACTTTCTGCTGTAGATGCCCATCTACTGCCATCCAGACTGTAGACAGCTAGGATATTAGCTTGCCATGCTGTAAACCCAGCGGTGATTTCCCCAACACCAGGGGACCAAAATGCTCTCCATCCACTTGGCACTTTGGAAGGGCCCAGGAAGAACCTGACAGCAGATCTTCCCCATGTCTTAATGGACAGTTTTATGCTTCTGGGTAGCAAATAGAAAAAATGACTCTGTACACGTTCTTTGTATGCAAATGTGTGTTTGTTTAAGAGTAATGTGGGATGCTGGGTGGTCCTGGTTTTGCAGAGGGAGCCCCTGGGGAGTCCAGGCCTTGAGGCTCAACTAATCTGAATAAGGCACTCGTGTGTTTACCTTCTGAAAAACAGTCTGGCTTTCAGAAGTAATTGTTCCACCACATAAAGAGTCTAACAACAACTCTGACAAATACAATGGAGGTTGATTTCGGGTCATAATCACATTGAAGGCAATCATGAGGCTTTAAATTAATAAGACATGTATTAAGCATAGCCTGAAAGCACTCCCACTTCAGTAATCCACTCAAGAGTCTTAGCTTTTGAAGGATTCATATAGCATTTAAGTTAATAATATATTTCTTAAAAATAGTTATTCTTTTAGCACCAAAGGTATGACAGCTGAACTTACTGTCAAACCTTCTAATTTAGGACTGTACTCCTGCTTAAACTGGACTGTCTGTATTGCATTAGAGAGGCTTCGCACAGCTCACCAGTTGGAAAGCCCAGACCCGGGCTTCCTTGCCAGTACCACTGCAGTCATTTTGCCAGAAAGAGCAAAGGGCTTTCCTTCCTTCTCTTGGGTCCCAAAAGCCATCCCTGTTGTTCTAGGAGATTTTCCATTTTTAAATGTCATCATAACACATTAAGTGTTTGGGTTTTCTCTCCCTCTCATTTTTTTTTTTAATTATTTCCCAAGGAAACAAAATTTTTGTAATCACAGAATCACTAAGGTTGGAAAGGACCTTCAAGATCATCAAGTCCAACCATTAATCCAGCACCACCATGTTCCCTAAGCCATGTCCTGAAGCGCCACATCCACATGTTTTTTGAACACTTCCAGAGATGGCGACTCCACCACCTCCCTGGGCAGCCTGTTCCAATGCCTGACCACCCTCTCAGTGAAGGAATTTTTCCTCATATCCAATCTAAACCTCCCCTGGCGCAACTTGAGGCCATTTCCTCTCGTCCTATCGCTGGCTACTTGGGAGAAGAGACCAACACCCTCGTCGCCACAACCCCCTTTCAGGTAGCTGTAGAGAGCGATAAGGTCTAATCCTGTGGGATTAGTCCTATATTAATAATCTGCAGTTTCTCCATCTCTCCTGCATTTTGAACTGCTCTGAGGGCAGGAACCACTCCACATCCTACAGCTTGCTAAAGGTCGAAGATCAAAATTAGTACGTTCCGCTAAGAAAAATCCTGTTTTGTGAGTGGTGTGGGACCTGTTTGGCCTGCTGGCACGAAACCTGCCACAACACCAGAGCCTGTGTAGTAGTCAGAGGCTTGTGGAAGAGCATCTGTGTTATTTATAAAGCCTTTTCAGGAAAGGAACACTGAGGCTGCAAACACAAGGAGGATCTAAGGGTACCATGGTAGGGGCTCATGCTGTATCTGATGGGGAGCTGGGATCATTGTGGTGGGAATAACTGGTACTTGGGTGTGCTGTCATCATCACTGCAGTGGAGATGTATAAAGCACACAGCACACAAATTCAAAGGAGACCAGATTTCATTAGTCCTTCTATTCATGAAACAGCTTGCTGAAAAAATAAATAGATGGGCAGAAGCTGGCAATGGTACTGACATTGTTAAATGGAAATGATCTTCCAGATCACCCAAAGAGCAAAAACTTCTTTGATTTGTTGCAATTCCCTGCATTCTACTAACAAGAACCAGGTTCAATACTCATGAAGAAACAACCCACACACACACTTAATATAATTTAGAGGTTTTTCAGCAGAATCTGTTATGTTTCCAAACTCTTTAACAAAGGAACCCTTTGTTAAAACTTTTCTTTCTCAATTCCAGAGAATACAAAGGGGATAAAAACCCCATCTGGGGTGTAACAGTTAAAATTTCATTATGAATTTGAACAAAATCACAAACCTTCCAGAGAAACCAGCAATAGCTGGTGTGTTGACTAATCTGAAAAAGTCAGTATGTTTTTCAAGCTCTCCATCGTCTTTGCATTGTATAAAAAAGAAAACAAGACCCAAAACAAACTCCAAAGGAAGTTCATGAAACTGTGTCATGTAAATCCAGAAGAAAAATTTGTTAGCACCTAAAAAGTTGAAGCTGTTAGTTTTTTCCCAGCTAGTGACAAGCCACTGACTATTTTTGAGCTTGGGATTCTGGTGGAGTGGATCTTAATTTCTAAATCATGGCTATATTTCACCTAGGAGACATACGGTCTAAAATACAAAATATTATCTCCATGTGTGTCCTGCAGGGGTAGTACTGTATCTTGCTCTCAGACAAAATTCTTTGTAATTCCCAGTCATAAAAAAACACAAAACATCTGAAATTGTGTTGCTGACCACCAAGTATTGAATCTCTTTAAATGCTTGTTCACAGCATTAGATTAAACACAGAATATCTCAGGTTTGTATGGTGATCCATGCATTGTATTCTCCCAACTCATTCTTCATCTGGGGTTTGGCAGATGCTTGGTGAATTCAGGTCATGCTGAAGGAGGTGGCAGTGCCCAACAAGGCCATTGGTTTGGCAATGTGCTACCCACAGCTTTTGTTAGAATGAGCCATTTGAGGTGTGTTGGATCATGAAATTAGGTTTGTTAGAACACAAACTAGGAATAACGCCATTTGAGAGAGGTTTAAACAATAGGGCATGAATAGATACGTCCCCTTGTTCACTGCTCCTTGCAGATGGGTCCTTGCTGCCTGTCTTGCTTGGCCCAGCTGTTTTTGGTGACTTTCTGAACTCCGACAGCCCCCAGCAGCCTGGGGACATTGTCATCTCCAAGACCTGGCAGTGTTGCTTGCCCCTGGTTTCCTCAGCAGTCTCCCGGTGTCTCCAAGGACAGGTTGTCACTCTTCCTGCCTCTTCATAGAGATGACCCTTCTTTCACAGGAGGATCGCTTCTCCCTCTCTGAGGTCAACAGCAGCCACCGCCCTTGCTACCCAACCACACCTAATTATCATGCGTGCAGTGCACTATAAAGTGTGAGCAGATAAAGCAGATACTTTATCTTTTGCTAACTTCACAACTCAAAAGAGTTACAAAGCAGGTATGTTTATTACAGCGCTGGACGCATGGGGGATATCTCCTCCTAACATGCGTGTGCTGAGACAAAAGTTCATCCTTTATATACCTTAAAGACATGAATATTCACACATCTTCCAAGAAATCACCACCTCCTTGCTTATCTATTACATTTATGTAATGCTGGCGTTGCAAAACTACACTATGCATGCACGGGGGTCTTGGGTGGTCGTCGGTGGTCGTTTGGGGAGTTAGTCCCCTACTCCTTTTTCCCTTTTATGGTCACAGATCTCTTGAGGATAATTTCTTCTCCTTGGATGTTTGCCCCTTCTGTTGTCCAGCCAAGCGGTTCCTTCTTATCATCCTTGTTAGAGCACTCCTGCCAGTCTGTCTCTATGCTCAAGCTTAAGGTATCTTCTCTGTTCTCTTTAATCTCTCAGTCCTTGCTCTTAACTCTTCTTTGTTTTAATTTTCATGAGGCCTGCCTTCCTCGTGATTAACCGTTTACACATAGTTAAAATGTTAGCAGTGAGGCAAATACAGCCTAAGGACTATGAGAATAGGCTGCTAAACATAACCACATAGTTATTAGACTAAAGAATGCTATACTAAAGTCAAACTAATCATGTAATCAATAACCTTCCATATATTAAGGAATTTGCAAAACTTAGAGTTGATTAGTGACACATGCTAAAACCTAGTAATTGTTTTAGATCCTTGTTTCACTGCCATCACAGGGAGTATCGGAAGGATTCCCAAAGGGCAGGCCTTCTTTTCCTCCCTGTTCTGCTATTATTTCATTGTTCATTAGCTCCAGAAGACTGTCAGGCTCTGCCTAGGTAAGGATGCCGGGCTTCTGGCTGCGTGCTGTGAGACATGAGTGTTAAGGCACAGTCTGGTCTGAAACCAGCACCACCAACAAAATCTGTCCTTTGGCAGCAGCCTGGACAGCCGGTAGGGAGTAACAGCCCACCTCAGATTTGGGCAAGAGCAGTGTCTCATGCTACAGGACTGTAATCATGGTCCTTTTAGCCTGCAACATTTCCAAGAGGATATCACCCCAAATGACTTTTTGCTTTTAAAGAAGATAGAAGAGAGAGAACTCCCTAATCAGCAGTACTGATAGCCCAAATTCAGCTCAGCCCTGGCAGAGGAGGATCGTTCTTGTTTACTTGGATACCCAACCTTTTGTGAGGAGCTGCAGTAACATGTGAATGCTCATACTTACCGTATCAGGGGTCATTTGTATGTCAAACATCTGCTTTTTGTAATGTGAAAAATATCCTATGTGTAGTGTAGATGCCCCACCCACTGGGAGCCCATTAGCAGCTTCACTTTTAGGGAAACAGCATGTGGGTTAGGAAATACGGATCAGGAAACGTGGATTTCACAGCTTGGGTTCTTGATGGATTACTCAAAAGAAATGCAGCTTTCTCTGTTGCTCTGCCTGGTGTCTCAGGTCTCAATTTCAACCTTCCCTGGCAGCTCCCACATTATCTTTCTTAATATCTTTCTGTTAAAATAATACTGGAATAAGCTGGGGATTGGTTATTAGAGGAATAAGTATACAGAGCAGTACTGCTGCCAGACCCAGTATTCCTGTTGTGTGTCATGTATTTCTTCTTAAATCCCTTATGCAAATAATTTTAATTTTCAAAATTTCCCATTGCTTTAAAAAACTAGTGTGTGTGTGGTTTATATATATATGGTGTATATTTATGTAATACAATTTATTTTTCCACCACTTTCAGTGTGAGTATAACTTGCCGGGTGTTTTGCTCTGAAAATTCATGATAAACCCCCAGGAGCATTTTATAAATATTTTAAAACACAATTTATTCCCTTTATATTTACACCCATGAATTACTCATTACTTAGCACATCTTTCCTCCTGTAGGCAAGCAGCAGTGGTTGCCACACTGGTTTATAATGAAAGCTGTCAAGATAAAGGTGGGTTTCGTTAATGGATGACTACTGTGATATTGTACTGCAGGCACTAGCAGCTTGGCTGGAGGTGGCTTTTAACAAAGATTTCTCACATTTACCAGAATTACATGGGCACAAATGAAAGCAGATAAACCTCACCTCATCTGCAGACAAAGTTGTTTTGTTTTTTTTTTCATAATAGTATTTATTATTTACCTAATATCTTTCATTGCAAGCAATTTACAATTAATTAATCTTCATAGCTCTCTTGCTAAAATAAGAGCATTGACAAAACAATGCTGGAGAAGCTAGGCTGATTGCCCAGGATTTGCCTCTAACACAGACAAAGTACTGTCTTACTAATCATCACATACTTAATTCCATTTTTCAGTGTGAAGAAAAATCTTGATAGCAAATCAAGCCGTTTGATAGTAGTTGTAGTCTGTAGTTGATTCACTGTCGTCTGAATCTCTACAGAAGATAACTTATGATAAGCAGAAGTTTCTTTTACATTAAAAGCACATGAGATTTTCACATAACCACCTGCCTTCAGGGCCCAGGAATTTAAGAGAAACACCAAGAGCATGTGGTGGGCCTGTCAGATTGTGCCAAAGTGGAGGACAAGGAGACTCTGCGGAGCCAGCAAAGCAACGCAGGGGAGTCTCCAAGGCAGATCTGCCACTTGCACTCTCTTGAGGGCTCTGCCATTCGTTAGCAGTGCAAAGAGTTATCCCAACTCCTCGTTAAGAGCACGGGGGCTTTGGAGACCTTTTCCTGCAACTGAAGTACTATGGAAATCACTTGAATTACAATTTTTCAGTAGACAAGGCTCTGGTTTAATATTCTGCACTTGTACAACATACGCACGGTTAATTAAATGTGCCTGCAATACATAAGAACGTTATTTGTGTTGGTAAAAAATACTGCAGACCATACTTCTGGCTGTTCTTTATGCCTTCTTAAAATAATTCGACCTTCTGACACTCACCCTCCACCCCACTCCCCACATACATATACCCTTTCCTGATCCTGGTAATAACTTCAGTTGTCTTAAAAAAATTTACTGGGATTTAAAATTGTACAAAATGAGAAGCTCTTCTACTTCAATAACCCATTTACTAAATGTATGATTTTTAATGCTTATGATGATTTTTTAGCTTTTGTTTAAGTAGTCCCTTCCAGGTCTTAACTATAGGACAATTCATACAGAGTTGAAGGTAACAGGATATTTCTGTCCTGGTTTAGTGGGCATGGTGGTGTTGGGTTGATGGCTGGACTTGACGATCTTAAAGGTCTTTTCCAACCTTAATGATTCTGTGATTCTGATTAATCCTGCAATTCAGTTTTAACATGACAGAGATGGGCAAGTGAATTTATCTTCAAAGATCCTAATTAAGAAAAAGAGCAATGGCAAGGGTACAGGTAATTATGCCTCTTTGTAGCATCAGAAGCTTGCTTTTTAAGAACGCTGGATTTAGAAACATAGAGGAGAAATAGAGACTTTTTGCAAAATAAAGTAACATCTTCCCAATCCAAGCCCAAAATCCAACCAAAGTACCCAAAACCCTAAAAGACCATGGTCTGGAAGCACTGAATGGTCCCAGTGGGTCCTTGTGGATTTGGCTATGACAGAACACATGAGGAGTCACAATTCACAACCATGATTTAAGTTCTACTTTCTATTTCATTGCCTAATTTGAAATTACTGGAATCCTTCATATCCTGGACATGGGCTCTATAGGCAGGGAACCTCAGGGCTTCCAACTCTGCTGTGGGTTGCTGAAACCAAGCAAAACCAAAGGAGGACTTCCTACTTGTTTTTAAATAGCATTGGTTGGGTGCTTTACGGCTAACTAAATATTGTTCCTGGAAAAGCTTCAAAACTTTTGGTATTCAGATTTGTATAAAGCCTGGTAGTTGCTTTCAAATAGCCAGCTCCAAGGGGCATTGCACGTCCTCTTAATGGAGCTGGAGCAGCCTTACAGGAACATGGGGTCAGTCCAACCAAACAGTGTCAGATGTCCCAGCCAGGCCAGGTGCAAGACATCCCAATATACACAGCCATATTCTCCTCGTGTGAAACTTCTTCCTTCAGAGAGGATGCTGTGTTACCCCCTGCTCATGGGGCTGTTAGCAGATACTGTAAGCAGAGGCTGTGGGAAAGGATGTGGAAGGGACATGTGCCCTTGGCTCAGTTAAGGGCCCTCAGGGATGTCCAGGTGGTATGTGCTCACCCTCTCCTCCTGACCGGACACACAGCTGTGGTGTGGCAGTGTCAAACACATAGCTGCAGAATGTGTCTTTCAAACTACTGAATATTTTTCCTGGGCATCTGCAACAGATCAAACTTTCTATTATCGGTCGGACATGTGCAGCCTTCAAGCCATACACAGCTCATATAGGTTTGTTTGCCACATGAAGACTAGGTGGGACGTACGTCTTCCGTTGGCATCATTAGAAGGCCTTGCCTGAGGGCAATTTGGTGTCTCCAATGAAATGCCATTTCATTGCACTTGTTTACAGTGGTTTCCTGAGTGCTGTTGGAAGAGGATGATGATATATATCCTGATTTCATTACAAACCATGAAGCTGCTCTCCTACGCAGTCTTGAAGTTTTGAAAAATAAAATGTTTTTTCCCAAATAAGAGATCTTTTAGTTTGTGTGAATGGTGCTTGGTTGTTTGTGCCTGACAATGTCCTAACAAGTTAACTGACTGTCATGACTAAAGCACCATCCAAGTTAATTTTCAGAGGGGCCTTTAAGTATTGTTCTGACATAGAAGAGTAATGATGCTCCACTTAGGAGTGTTGACGGGGTGGATTTGCTGGCTTAAAAAAGAAGAATCAAAATTGCTGGGACCAAATGCTTGTTGGAATAGACCAGCGGGGTCTTTTATGTATAAACATGTTTTTTTTAGAATGGCATTTCCTTTGTCAAGTTTACCTGCCATTTTAGTAACACTGTCAGTGTCCAATCCTAAAAAGGTTTTTACCTGCATGTCACAGTATTATATTATGTCAAAATGGATGTTGCAGTTGTGGGTCCAGCCTAGCAGAAACTTGCCCACTGATGCAGAATACCGGGAACAGATTAATGACCTTTTTATAACTTGTGTAATTTCAATCCAAGCAACCAGTGCTAGTCCAGGAAATTGTGATATTATTGCCAGTGCCCCTGGATGTATTCGTTAGCATCTTGAAGTAAGGATTGTACCCACAAATCGCCTCTGGCACCGTAAAGTATTTTCAATTCAGCAGTCTTTGATTTAAGAGTAACTATAACATCCGTATAAAAGTAGCAGATACCATGATGTAATGTGCTGACACAGTCTAACAGGGCTCTTGTCCACAAAAGCCACTTGCTCGGAGAAGACTCCCGAATGCCAGGACATGTGGCAAGAGTGCTGGGGTGCTGCGGTCAGATGAGGAACTTCACGCCTAGCTGCCCAGGCTGTGTTTGCTCTCTGAAGTGTAGATTTCCATTTTCTGAGTAATCAGACTGGTATCTTTCACATTTACAAATGCAGCAAGAAATATATGTCTAGACCATAAATGGCATTATAATACCACCATTTATCTTACAACTGTCTGAGCAAGTAGAGGTATATAGTCCTTATTTTAAGCCTGTCATTGGAAATTGGGAGAGGTATATAGTCCTTATTTTAAGCCTGTCATTGGAAATTGGCTTCTTCATTTATTATTTCCCTTTCTTAGAATCATAGAATAGCTCAGGTTGGAAGGAAACTTGAAAGATCATTTGGTCCAACCTTTTGTGGGAAAGAGAGCCTAGATGAGATTATCTAGCACCCTGTCCAGTCACATCTTGAAAACCTCCAGCAATGGGGATTCTACCACATCCTGGGGGAGGTTGTTCCACCGATTGATTGTTCTCACTGTAGAAAATTTATTTCTTCTGTCAAGATGAAACCTCTCCCAGTGCAGCTTGTACCCATTGCCCCTTGTCTTCTCCATGTGGCCTGTTGTGAAGAGAGAGCCTCTATCCTCTCTGTGGGACCACTTTAAGTACTGGAATATTGTGATGGGGTCCCCCCTAAGCCTTCTCTTCTCCAGGGAGAAAAGACCTAACTTTCCTCATAGGGCGGGTTCTCCAGGCCTTTGATCATTGTTATGGCCCTCCTGTGGATCGTCTCCAGTCCATGTCTTTTTTGAACTGTGGAGACCAGAACTGGAGATGGTACTGCATAGCCCATCTCTATACACCAAAATTTCTCTTATACATAAAGTGCAACTCCACTACTTCTTCTTCCCTTCCTATCTTTCCAAATGAGTTTGTAGCCTTCCATTGTGGTCTTCTAGTCATGTGAATTTTCCCACCAAGTTTCTGTGACTCCTGTGTTATAACTCTCTGACTGCTCACAGAGTTCCAGTTCCTCCTGTTTGTTGCCCAGACAACATGTGCACTTGCCTTCAGAAAGGGTTGGGGAGCATTCCTCACTACTCTGGTAGATGCACTCATCTGCTCTGTTGCTTATGGATCTACAAGTGTTGCAACTGTGGACCCTACCCCTCAAGTTCATTAGTTTAAAGTGTGGTTCACTGCCAGCCAGTCTGCTACTGAAGATTCTCCTGCATCTAGATAGGTGGATCCCATCTGTCCTCAATAGGCTGCATTTTTCAAAGAACGTCCTGCAATCATATCAGCCAAAGCTCTGGCAACGATACCAGCCACAGAGCCAGATACTATTGATCAGTATGATGCATCAACTTCTGCCTGCACCCCTATGCCTGAGGGGCAACACAGGAGAAGATCACTTGGGCCCCTGTCCCTTTCACTTGGGCCCTCGGGGGGGGCCTGCTTGATTTTGACCTTAACTTTTTTTGCTTAACTGTGTCATTGGTGCCCACATGGAAAAGAAGTAGGGGATAGTAGTCTGCTTTTGACCAGTTGCCACATCTTGGCCCCTGGCAAACAGCAAACTTCCCTTGACTATATAACCAGGCCGGCAGATGGGTGCCTCAGTGTAGGCTTGGTGGAGAGTGACCCACTACTAACACTCGCCGCTTGCTTTTGCAGCTTTTAGCATGTGGTACTGCTGCGGTTTCCCCCTGTGATTCTTGCTCATCGGTTTTGTGGGCTGCCAGACACCTGAGAAGTGTTTGCACACTCTGCTGGCAGGGCTCCTGGTGCCCAGCCCTCCCTGGGGACCGGTTACACAGGGCTTCACCGTTCCGCTCTGGGCTCTGCCATTATAATCACTTCTGTGTGCTCCGATTAAATGGGCTTACATTTTATTACTTATCAGTAGCATTTTTTGCAATGAAGAAAAGCTACTGACTTGAATACTGCTACTACCAGTCAGTCAAATTCAAAAAGGAAGGGGAAAAAAAAAATTAAAGGATCAAATTAACAAAATGTTTGATATTTTACCAAGTAGAAAAGTTAAGTAATTTGTTCTGCAAAGGCACTGTCAGTTTTTAAGAACCTATCCCCTCTATTTAACCTCTGTGGGTTTCAACAGAATTTTGATTTTATATACTTTTAAGAGCTTTCACTTTGCGAAATAAATATAATTAAACATCTGTTCCCTGCAAAATTTTATGGGCCAACTGGTTTAGATTATTTCAGTTCACAGAATTATAATCATTGCTAAACCACTTTGTAAAACTTATTTAGCTGGGTCACTGGGTCACAGCATTTAGTATTGCTAATTGTAAAATTAGCTTGTTGTAAAATAACTGAACTTTGTTCAAAATCATCTACTAAAGGCACTGTTTTTAGTAAACAGGAGATGAGGAAAATTTTTAATAGGTCACATTGAAAATTTATGCTTACTCTCCATGGATAATGCCATTTACAATAGATACCTGTTTTGCTTGTGGCTTTCTCTCTCCAGGTGTTTTTGCATTGCAGTTTTACTTCCAGGGTCCTCATAAGCGACAGTATTTATTAAAAAAAAACTTAGTTTGATCAAAATGGTTAAGATGTTTTGTGACGAAAGCATCGTTTAATCACCAGATTTCTATAAGTCAAGCTTATTTTTGGAGCCTCAAAAGACAGTATACTCAGAGCATGTGGAAGAATAAAGCTTTCCACTGAAACATGTTTCCTGACTGTTGAAACTCTGGACTACGCAACAATTTTTATCCAATTTTTATTTTGCTGTACATATTTTCCTGTGTGGCATCTAAAATAGCCACAAAACACAAATCTAGACAGGAGCCAGCACAGAGCAGCACAGTGCACGTTGTGCGTTACTTACAAAGGAGTTTGTGAAAGTTAACTGGGAAAAGCAGGTTCTCATATGCTATACAGAAATAAATATTTGACATTCTTCAAAAGGTCCATACCACCAGTAGGAAAATTTCCAGCAGGAAAATTCAAACAGACCAAAAAAGTTGGAAACCTCTAATGGTCCTGCAACTCTCATTTGCACTTATCCTCACTGTAGGAGATACATCGGAGGGGGAAGGGGCAGCAATACGTGTCCACTGTGGAAACTCTTGCTCTTTGAGGCTTGGGGAGTGGTAAACATTATGTTTTACACATTATTGTCTAAAATATGCAGGATTGACTCTGTGAGAACTAGGCAGTTTTTTGGACGAGTGACGAGGGCACCATGCCTCTTTCCTTGCCTGCTGGTGTACAGTGGCTCAGCTCCATCAGGACTGATAGTTGCGCCTGCTGGGTCTGATGTCCTCCAGAGGTGTTGGGAGAAGAAGGCTCAGATGATGCCCCAGTCAGCCAGGCTAACCCAAGCTATTCTATAAAAGACGGGCAAAATTTTTCCTTGAACAGTGTGTGTTGTCCAAGAGGATGAACATGATCTGAGCACAGTGAATAGCTGTGCTGAACATCTTTGATACTTCCCTCCGTGTCTTCAAAGCACCCCTCCGTGTCTTCAAAGCACAGTGTGGCTTTGGTGCCTTGCACCACCTTTCTCCTCCAACCAAAGCACTGCTCAGCATTCATGGGAGGTTCTGCTCAGCGGCTTGCATCCTTCGTGCTCTAAAAAGGAGACATCTGTTGGTTTGAAACTCCTTCAGGGCTGAGATGGTGATTAAGAGTAAGTAATGTGTGTTGAATTTGAATGCGAAATGAAATAGGAGTTAAGTTCCTAAACAGCTTTGAGGATCTGTGCCCAAGCTCATAAAATGCAATTAATTAGTGACTAACTGGAGACTCTCTATGGCTCTTCCATCCTTGAGGTTTCAGTATGACATCTCTCCTCCTTAGCCCATATTGTATGCTCTGAAGTCATGGTTATGCCAAGGAAGGAGGCAGACACATCTACTAGCTCTTTGATCTAGCATTATCCCATGTAAACTGTAGCACACACTTTATTGTGGCTTGGCAGGGAGGAGCAGGCCTGAATGCCACCAGACCTTAAGCACTGACAATTGTTAGGGCATTGCTTAACCTCTCCTAGTCTGGTGAGCTGTGGCATCCAGTATGGATTTCTAAAGCTGATGGAAATTCATTAACACCATTGGAATGTCATTAACACCACTGGAATGTCATTAGCACTTTTACCAAGGATTATATCCCTTTAAGTGTCCAAATATAGCACTCCAAGCCAGTGCTCAAGCAAATTAGAAGCAGCAATTCCAGGAAAGAAGCATTCGTTAATTATATAATGCCTACAAGTGTCAACAGATGTCATTCCTTATAATAAGGCATGTGGCTCTAATTTGGCACTTCTTGCCATCAGGAGGAACTTCTTGCAGAGCAGATGTCACTTCTAATCCTATCTTTCATGGGTGCTTGTGCCCTGTTAAAACTGACATGCCAGTTTAGAAGCAGGCATGGTGCCATTAGAGCAGATGGTCATGAGAACAAGTCGTGTTACAGAACTGGTGTTTCTAGAAATGGGGATGCCAGGACTTAAATCCTAACGAGGAACATCAAAATGTTCTTAGCCAGAAGAATTCCCTGCTAAGTAGGTTGATATATGTCATTAATGCTCTACTGCTAGTAGCAAATGGATGCTATCTGTATCTTCTTTATGGTTGTTCTAACTTTTGGATAACCACTGGTGATCCCAGGGACCATTCTGACAAATGAGGACAGTGGAACGCAGATATGTCTTTGGCAAAAATGCCGTCAATGCTTGGTGTTACTTTGACAGCTGTACAGTGCCTGGGAACAGTTACGGTGTGGAGGACTACTCTGCTAGGCAACAAAGGGGAGACGCGGCCCTTGGACCTGTGTTCATCCATCTCCTCTGTAAGACAGTGTATGACTTTCTACCAGACAAATTCCTGAAATAAAACTGTGCTCTTGTTTTACTTCATGTGCTTTTTGCCTAGTATAAAGAGTAGCATTTTTCCTAAAGCACTCATCCTAAGTCAAACTTGGCTTGCATTGAAGACAACAGTTAAGTTGCCCTCACTGGGATCAAATACAGTGTTCTTACAAATTCAGCCTTCAATAACAGATCATTTCAGTAAATTTACTGAACATGGGATTTTAA
The DNA here is from genome assembly GCF_000687285.1 of Phaethon lepturus. NCBI lineage: Eukaryota > Metazoa > Chordata > Aves > Phaethontiformes > Phaethontidae > Phaethon > Phaethon lepturus. The sequence goes on from NW_010514087.1 coordinate 46,660, forward strand.
AAAATCTGGTGCTTGGATATAGCTACTTATTTTCTCTCCCAAAATGAACCTGCTGAGAGGAATTTAAGTATTTAACATATTTAATATGTTCTTCTTGACTTGTGTCAGCAAGTAGAGCTTCCAAAATCACTATGAGTGCTTGCTTTCCTTCAGGTGTACGTCAGGTGTTAAGAACCAGCCCTTTCTACAACCAATTGATAAGTTTCAGTAATTATAAAATAAGAACAGGTTACTCTGATATGATCTGTTAGAAAACTTAATCTGTACATCTAGGAGAAGCTTACAGCAGATATGTTTCTCTTTCCTCAGTTAGAGACGCAAAAAATTCCCCAGTATTTTGTCCTACTGCCTCAGTTCCTCAGGATACCACATGAGACACTTCAGCAGGGTACCCGTGACATGGGATGTTTCTTGTCCCTATGATCAGAGCCGTACACCGAATGAGGAAAGTTTGCAGGGAAAATCTGGTTATGAATGACCTTTGACAATTCAGCTCCAAATTTTGCTGAGAGATGGCCCTTTCAGGATGTGGATGTGCAGTAATGTCTCAGGCCCATTTTAAAATGTCTGCCTAGTCCTGGTGTCTTTGGCAAGATTCCAATAACCTTATGTTATCCTTTCTGACAAACATTATGATTGATCAGCAAAATACTATGCTGTCTTCACTCTCTAGCCTATGGGGCTTTAATTATCCAGCTATACAAACGAGCTCAGCTAGCCAAGCAGATGTACAGTCCACCAGTGGTAGGCAAAGCTACCACCAACATACTGTGAAATTTTCTTACATAATGAAATGCTCATCTTGCCTGGTAGAGTTGTAACATTTCACAAGAGCCCAAACAAAATGTGTTATGTGATCCAAAGTGTGGCATAGCCAGCAAGTCGTCTGCAACTCCCACTAACACATATGGAAGTTTTACTTTGTGGTGAAATTTTCACCTTGCCCAAAAAGGCTTGTAACAATTCAGCAGGGAGCAGCATGTAACTCCACTCAAGTAAGAAATCCATTTAACTGGATCCTAAAATGTGTATTTTAGTTGGTGAGGTGAGATGAATAAGTTAGTATTGATACAAGGAGGTGCATCATCAGAAGGCTGTATTTCTACTATCTATTATGTATGAAGGACACTGAAGATGAATCCATGCCACAAAAATTAATCTAGATTTCAAAAATTCTGAGTGATCAAAACCAGTAAATCATGCAAAAGGAAGGAGCTTCAATTCCACTTGAATATACAGACTTAGATGATCAGTTTTGTCTTGTTTATACTGAGTTAATTACGGAAGTGCCACGAAGCTCGATTGCTTCTACTGTATTGTTGCACACTGCCAGATGTAGGGTTTGATCCACACAAACCAGTGCAGAATATTATGAAATATTGTTCTTTTGCCTTGTGTCCCATGAAGAATTGTAGATATTTATGGTAGAAGAACAAAATGAAAGATAAAATATTTATTAATGTAAACATAACTTTTATCTAAGTCAAAATATTTCTCTTTCCAATTTGCCTTTCATTAGCTTTACAAATAGTGGTCTCTTCAAATACTTTTTGATAATGGAGGTGGGGCTAAATTTTGGCAAGTATTTAGGTTAAAATTGCAACCTGGCTAAAACTAAAAACTAGAGCCAAATTCTCAGATCCAAACATACAGTCGAGTTACCAAGACATGACAAGTTATTACATGGCAGCAGAGCCTCACGTATTGTCCATGGTTATGCTCTAACGCTTGGCAGAGGCAAAACATCTCCTCCTTTGCCGAGAGCTGGGACCACACGCTGCCCAACTCGGCAGATGCTGGTTGGCCACGGGTCCAGCTGCGATGGTGAGCAGGGGAGAGCCTGGAGGCCAGGCCAGGCCTGGTCTCCTGATCCCTTGCCCTGTTCTTCACACTGTGGTTGTTGTTTGGTCCGCTCTCTCTCAAGAAAAGCTGCTATAGTAACCTTGAGTGGTGTGAGGATGACCCAACCTACACCACTTGACCTGCTTTTATTTAGCAGCGTAGGTACAGCCTGATAGACCAAGTCTCAGCTAAAGGTCATGTCTGCAAGGGCGTCCTGCTGTGAGTAGGGTTGCCGGTGCTGCCCTGGCAGTGCAGCTGCCCGCTGAGTTAGGAAACCACAGTCTGAAGAGGTGATGCTTCCCTCGGCCCTGCCAGAACCACCACCTCTGTGTTTTGCTTGTTTGGATCAGCTGGAAGTGCAGGATCCAGCCTCTGGCTGCAGGAACCTTCATGGGCAGCTGGAGGTGAAGGAGGAGCCTGCCAGTGCATCTGCACAGAGGTGCTTTTGCGGTTCTTCTGGCTGTGGTCTGCTTTGCAGGGTTTCCACACTTCAGGTGCCCCAGCAGCTCTCTGCGTGGCCAGATCTGAGGGGCCAAAACTGTCCGACAGCAGGTGTCATAGGAGAAAGGTGCTTGGCTTTAGGACTGGAGGGCACGAGGAGAAGGACGGGCACGCAGCAATCTCTTGCAGATTTAAGTGGTAGTGTACAAAAGCCATGACTGATCACATAGCTGTCGTTAACCACCAGTGATGGCACCAGACTCCCCCCCAGCAATGAAGGGGCTGTTGCAGAGGTAGACATCTGCAGAGCAGAGACCAAAAGCCATCTGAAGCTCAGAGAGCTGGCTCCTGTGCTGACAGGTGCTGCAGATTTGGCTCCTTATTTTGGTGGAAGTTATTAATCTCAAAATTCAAAACTTGGGTTTCAGTTTTGAATGCTAAGACGTCTGAAAAATCAGCTTTTATAAAGAAAGGTGGGCATGCACAAACCTCTTCTAAAATAAATGTTACGGAGGTTTATTGCTGAAACACCTTTGTCCGAGCCAAAAAAATGCAATGGGAAAAAATACTTCAAGGTAAATAAGCTAGGTTTAAGCATTGTGTGAGCATCAATCCTTAAGCCTCTTGTTCTGGATGGAAAGGAAACCTGTCATCAGCTTGTCCCTGATGTGTTCCACATTTGTCCTGTTGTATCAGGAAATACCAGGCACTGGCTCTCCACAGAGATAAAAAAAGCAGGTTAGCCAGCTAGTAATCTCGTCTACTATCGTAACATCGTAATAGCATGGTGACCCCTCAGGACTAACGATCACACTGTACCGCTCGGTCAGTAGCGTTGTTTCAGCTTGAGCTACAGACCTGAACGTTCTATTGTGTCTTGTGATAATTACGCTGTGAAACATTATATTGGAATATACAGTGTTGAACTTTAAAACAGTAACCCATAAAATAGTGAAATAAAAAGCTCAGCTGACAGGCTGTGGATCTTGTAATCAATCTCTAAAAATGACTTACCACTTCCCAAGTAAAAATCAGAAATAAAGAGTGGACATTAACTGAAGGATAGGCAAATGTTCCAATTTAGTGAAAAGTGTGCCTTGTGGGTTTTTGTGTTACACATCACCTGATTATTCACAGTAGTTTAGATATTTTCTTTGTCAAATCATTACCCATGACAGTGATTTTAAGTTTCATTTCGTGCTTGTTTTTGTGCCTTGAAAACTGGGGCACAGAAGTGCAGCCTAGTAAAACACGGAGGAATAATACATCCCAATGTTTTGCAGGTGAAAAAAAGTCATTCCAACCTCATTTATCATCAGGTTTTCCTGCTCGCTTTCTCAGTCTGTCTCTACTATTCCCTTGCTGTGTGAGTTTGAAAAGCGGCTCTGCTCCTAAGTTATTTGTAAAGCTCATTGAGTTCTGTGACTGGAAAGTGCTTTAGAAATGCTAAGTGGGCTCGCTGCTGCAACAACTAGACATACCTTCATTGTCATTAAACTTCGCGTCAAGTAGTGTCTAAGGATCTTTAAGATGGAAGGGGCTTGCTATTATCCTAGGTAAATGTTTGTGCTTCAGTGAACATTCACGATGCCAGCACATTCCCGGTGTCTCAGGTGTGATTACAGCTGTGGTGGGGAGCTAACAGCTTGTGAAAAAAATACAGAGAAGAAGCAGCCAGCACAGCGAATGCTTGACCTGCTATGAAGAGCTGGAAACTCACTCCATTTTGATAGGCTTCACATAACACCCCACGGGACAGGGAGCTGCAGAAGCAGCTGAACTTGTGCTTTAGTACTCTTTTGGGATCTGTTTCTCAGCAAAAGAGAGACCTGTAGGCATTGTCAGACAAGCTATTTTTCTAGAAAGGATCCAAGTTTTCCAACAGAGAGAGACTTCATTGCCCTCAAGTGCAGGCAGGAAAAGCTGTGGCTGTGGGGCTCCAGAACGCAGCCCTTCCTATCGTTATTTCCTCTCAGAGGACGACCTGCCCATACAACGTGGCTTAATTGCAGAATTCCCCTCCACCCATGGTCCGGCTGGTTTTGTAGTTGTATGTAATTCCATACCATATTTCCATGCCTTTTAATAAATTTTGTAAATAATTCCAGAAAAGGAACACATACAAGAGACAAAAACTCCTAGCGACGTATACAAGAGAGCCTTCCTCTTCCAAGGGTGAGGAGCCCCTGAAGCGAGCTGCTGCAGGGCAGGGCCAGATGGTGAAAGGGATGGTGGCAGATATGGAGAGAGGGTGGCTTAGGCCATCTGGGAGCCAGTGGGATTTTGGTCATGGTTTTCTTTGAACAGGCAGCCTACAATATGTTGCCAGCCCTGACTTCTGCATGTCTTTACTGGCATAATAGTGTAGGGGACGAATGAGTGCAGCTGGGACTCTCCAAAGTACTTGCAAGTCTTCAAAGACCTTTTCTTCTTCCCTGCATATTTTTCACAAACAGAAGAGTACGATTCCTTGGGGCTTATAGTGAGGAGGTGATAAAAGTGAGGCTGAAGGCCTTTAGCTCCAGCGGATCATTAATAGTCTGTTAAATACTCTACTGCAAAGTCAGCAGTGTTGCTGTTCATAGAGCACAGAGTCTGCAAAAATACAGAGCATTTTATGTAGGAACACCCAAATGACTTGCCAGGTGCTTCAAAGGCAAGCAAGGAGTCTCCCCTGGTTTAGATAAAATGCAGAAGTAGAGGAGTAGGAGGGAAGAGGTACAATACAACAGAGGATGTGGTCCCCTGGGAATTGTTCAGGCACTGCACATCTGGTGTTCCTGTACAGGCTTTTACTGAAAAATCAGAACTGATAACCTGGGAGGGGAGATGCTACTGACTCACCTGCTGCAGGTAATAGTGGAAGGCATTATCTCATGATGGACTGACAAGTACCATCTGATGAATAATCTTTCTGATTTTCTTTCAAGAAGTGAATTCCTTCAAGTAAATGAAAACTTTTATTTTCCTCTTAGATCATGAGGAATATGCATTTTCCTGGATCTTAAATTTAATTTCTTCTTTGAGTGCTATTTGAAAAGAAAAGTGTAATCCATCATCATGTGTAGCAAGGTGGAGCAGCTGTCCTTGTGATATCCATGGAAGCAGCAAATATATGCTTTTGGGGGCATATTATACATGCACATGTTGTTGTACTCCACTGTCTTTCTGAACTCCATCTCTGAGTGAACAGCAAAGTGGCAGATATTGTTTCTTATGCTAAATATTGACCTTATCTCAGCAAATCCTGGATATATTGATATTGCTGTTGTGGTGAGTTGACCTTGGCTGGCTACCAGACACCTACCCAGCTGCTCTCTCACTACCCCTCCTCAACAGGATGGGGAAGAAAATATGGTGAAGAAGCTCATGTGTAGAGATAAAGACAGGGAGGTCACTTAGCAATTACTGTCACAGGCAAAACAGACTCGACTCGGGGGAAAATATTTTATATATTTCCAATTAAAATAGAGTTGAATGGTGAGACAAAAAAACTAAAACAGCTTTTCCCCCACCCCTTTTTCCCAGGCTCAACTTCACTTCTTCCTTCCCAACTCCTCTACCTCCCACATCCTACCTCCCCACCAAGCAGGTGGGATGGGGAATGGAGTTGTGGTCAGTCCATAATAGTTCCTCTCTACCACTTCTTCCTCTTCACACTTTTCCCTGCTCCAGCGTGGGTCCTTCCCAGCAGCTCCTGTCTTGTGGGATAAACCTGCTCCAGCACGGGCTCCTCTCCAGGGGCCACAGCTCCTGGCAGGAGCCTGCTCCTGTGAGGGCTCTCCACATGCTGTAGCGTCCTTCAGGGCATATCCACCTTCTCCGGTGTGGGGTGTGCCCCATGGGCTGCAGTGTGGATATCTGCTCCGCTGTGGTTCTCTCCACAAGCTGCAGGGAAATACCTGCTTCACCATGATCTTCTGGGAAGATGGGAATACCTTCATGGGAATACTTCCTCCCCCCGCTTCTTCTCTGACCCTGGTTGCTCTCAGGGTTGTCTCTCACACTTTTTTGCTTACTCCTCACACAGGACTGTGTTTTGCCCTTTCTTAAATACATTTTCCCAGAGGTGCCTCCAGATTGTTTGGTGGCCCCAGCTGTGTCCTGCGGTGGGCCCGTTGGAGACGGCTGGAGCCAGCTGGATGGCAGCCCCGTCCTCTTCTGCCGCAGGCCACCCCTGCAGCCCCCCAACACCTTGCCACAGACACCCAGTACAACGATGCAGCTTGTCTCCCTGAGTCCATTTCTTATTAAAAGATCAAAAGCTGAATCGCTTTTTCTTCTTTGCTTTTTTTCTCCTGAGGGGGTTTGTCCAGCCATGGCACAAGGGGCACGGCTGCTGTCCCCAGGCACCGGGCATTTCTGCTTCAGGGGACCTGATGGGGCTGTGTTTGTCAGCTGTCCCACCCACTCAATTCTGTAATTAGCAGACCTCTTGTGCTGTGTTTTAGACAGTAAAAATGTTTGTAGCTGGCGGCACCTCATCTTCAATACCTAGAAAAGCTTTTAAACTTTTTTTTTAAATAAGTGGTTATGTAACTCCCCTGGACATCTCTTTCTTCAACGCGGGAATTGCTTCCGTTTGGCCAGATTTGTGAGTTGAAACGTTCTTCATATGTTTCACAATAGACAATAAATGGTTTCCATTAAAGAGCACTTGAACAGCATTTCTCTGCAAAGAACAGGAATAATTTCCTCTGCAAGGTTAATGTTTCTACAACTGAAACTTTTAAACAAATAGCTGAAAGAAAAAAAATTCTGCAAGCGGTGCTACCCGAAGTGACTGGGTGAGGACATATCTGAGACCACTTCAGGAGTAACTTCGGGAGCATGATGCAGAAGAACTGAGGTGGACATGCATGCAGTAGAGGTGTCCTCATGCACAGCTGCAAAGGAGACCAGCCCAGACGTTCTGCTGATGTGACTTTACTGAAGTCAGCAGTGTTTTTTCAGCAGATAATGCAGCACGTAAGCTTAAATGTTTGTTACACAGGTGAAAAATCTGTGTAGTTTGGATATAAAACAACGACCTGATGTACTGAGGGTTGTTACGTGCACGGCAGTGTAAAGAGGACAAATGCTTCAAGTCTTCCTGCTCCTGCACAGTGTACAGTAGCCTGTTTTGTTTGAATTTTTAATGTGGCTTATTATTTCAACAAAGGTCAAATGTGCCTGTAGAAGTCCATGTATACCACAGATATTCACTTTAAATTAAGACCTATATGGAAGCAGCTTTAAAGGCACAGCAAAACTTAACGCAGTGTTGTCAGGGACAAAAGATACATTCTTCCTTTCTCAGAAAAGAGGATTTTATTTTCCAACCTGCACTTTTTTCTAGTAGATTTTCAGTAAGAAAAGCAAAAAAAAAATCTCTCATTTACTTGCACACATTTAAGAAGCCTACATCTTAAAAATACTGGAGACTTGGACTTGCCAATCATTAAAATAATGTTATCATTTTCCTGAAGGCAGTACCTAAATAGTATTATATTGTATTGTATCTTTTTAAAATAATGGAAATAAAAATTATAGCCCTTTTCTGAAATCCTGTGTATTTCTTGACACTATTTCCACTCATTTTTTCAAACAAAATATTCACCCTTCTGCAAATGTTCAAGTCCAGATGGGATGCAGTCTTTTGCTGCTCTTAGGCTTTCTATTCAATAGATAGATAAAGAAGGAAATCCAACTTTGCCTTCTTCAAATGTTAAGAAAAGATTGATTCCCTTATATCTACAAGGAGCCTAGGATGTCATTATTCCCTAGATGGCAAAGGCAGGAGGAAACCAAACCCATTAGAGGTTTTGAAAGAGGTCAACATAAACAGGAAACCTTGGCAACCTAAGATTCATTATGGGAATATGATTGAAGTGGATGTGAGAGTTAAGGCAGAATTTTTTTTTTGTTTTTTCATCTTACTGTTCAAATGTCTGAGTGTGATCTGAGGGACTGCTTGTGGGAAATCCCTCCTGAGTAGGAGAATTTGGTGCTTTGCACCACTGAGCCCTGCTATTCCCCCTCTACTCTGACAACCAGAACTCCAAGGTGTTAGGATGAGTGTATAGGGTGGCTCCTGTAGCAGCTACAGAGCCAGAAATAACTCATCCACCCAGATATTTAGAAATTCCTTGGTTTGTTTTTAAGCCTTGCAGCCAGATACCTTTAGGGAACCAGCCCTAAAGCAGGTGTTAAGTTCTTGTTGGAGTCAGACTCCAAAAGCTGCCAAGACTCAACATTTAAGTTGCTGGGAACTCTTTATTTCTAGATAACCATTTGCATTGGAGAAAGTCCATGTAACTTAGCCCAAGTTGCAATGAGAATATGTCTTTGTAGATTATAATTGCTGATACAAGCTCAGTCTGTAGGTCACAGTTCACATACATTTTTTATGAACTTATAATTAGAGCAATTTTTGTCTCCTGCAGGTTCCAGCTTTGGAAATGAAGAGCAAACCACTCCTAAAGCATCCGCACTTTCTAAAGACGTCCCCAAGGGGAGCAGCAAGAGCACGACGCAGGCATCGAGCAGCACAGCGGCTCCACGCAGGAGCTTACTTCCAGCCCCAAAAACTGCCACAGCACCTGCTGGTAAGTGCTTCAAACTTGTGTTCTAGAAACATCATCTTCGTTAGGCCAAGAAATGCAGAAACCTTGTTATCTGAAGTCATTAAAAAGCTATTTTACTGTTTACTCCATTAATTTTCATGCCATTCTTGGGCACATTGCCAATGTGCTGATTTGGACTCTATTTGCTGTAGTCTCTTTGAAACACAGTCAACAACACAATTATAATCTCATTTTGTGAACTCTGTCTGAAGTTGAAGGCATTTAGTGTCCCTAACAACACATGGCCAGAGATTTAGTGTATATATTATTGGTTCTCACCAAACAGCTTTTTGAAAACATTGCATTGCTTTAGAGAACAACACATTCTTTTGAGCAGATAATTTATTGCTAGTTATGCTTATGAGGATGAGAATACTTCCCTCTAAGTTTAAGCAATTTATGGTGTTTTAACTCAGAGTGGGAGAAAGAGGAAAAGAAATAAAGTAAAAAAAACCCTAGTTTTGTTTCAAAATTGTTTCTTTACCTAAGCCCTCTTTCAGCTTGATCCAGTTATGACTCAAATCAGCCAGAAATAATTTGTAGCATCTCACACAGAAAATTTTACAGTTTTCTGCCAAATGCGTTTTTTGTTGAAAAATATGTGCATCTCTCCACTATCTCCTGCTCACACTTGTTTCATGCTGCCCCTTCTCTAGACTGGCACTTGGACATGTTGTATGAAATCCAGGTTCCCCTTGGCAAGGATGTGTAGGGGTGTATCTTCTTCAGTAGGACTCACCACTTCTGAGAGGGTAAGGAGCAGTTCATGCTGCCTGCCCTTGAGAGCTGCTAACGCTGGCCCATCCGCCTGCCCACTCAGTGGGGAGTGATGAGGGTACTTGTGATGGTGAACATCTATTACACACTCAGCACTGCCAATATAGAGACTCAAGTTAGGGTGTAATGGATAAGTTAGGGCTCTACATTGTGATGTGCAGGCAGGGTCAATATGATTATTGGTCGTAATTATAAAATAAGTTTAAAAGCATGGCTGTAGACACCTTCTCCCCTGGTTACAGATGACATCTCATCCCACGAGACTTCAGGCACTTTCTTACCCACTAGTAGACAATGTTCCCCTGCCCTGTTCCAGCCCCTGTTTGTCCCATCACCTTTCTGTTTAATGTGGTCCCAGCACTTACCTTTCTGCACTGCCATGGCCCCTGCACATCCATCAGCCAAGACCTCACAGGCCCCCGAGGAGCCTCGTAAAAGGCATGAAGTTCCTCAGGGCCCAAGGGATACTGCTAGAACCACAGCAACCTCTTGCACACCACAGTCTCTATGTGTCTCCATGTTCATTCCTGAGATCCTCAAAGCCCCTCAAGGGAAAGGAACATTAGTGATCATTTGAAAACAACAGACATTTTTAAAGCCATATCTGGAGGAACTTACTGGTGAGAAGCCTGTGCCTGAACTGGTCATTGAACTCTTGCTTGTGGTTACCAAGGTCAATATTGCATCTTCTAATGTGGAGGGGAAGGGATAATATGGTTTCAAGGTTTTTATTCCTGGAAAGCACTTCACAGATTACGAAGACAATGGGGTGCATGAGGTGTAACATAGTATTTTAGTGAGTGAAACATACTCCACCGTGTTTGAATGTCAGGAGTGAAATATGAATTTATTTAACTTAAACAGTACCTGGATTCATTCCACAGATGTTCTGACACAAAATTACTCTCCAAAGCCAGCATGTTTTTCAGAGAGCGTTTCTATTGCTGCTAGCAAGCTGGAACCTTGGGGCTGCAAGAACCTGGACGTGCCTGAATCTTTCTTTACTCCCACAGTTTTCATGGCTATACAGATTTTCTCGTAGAAACAACCCCTAGTTCCACTTTCACGAATCCTTCCTTGCTTTTCCACTGCCTTGTTTTCCCATTTCTATTGTGTCCTCTCTCTTATCGTTCTTCAGGTTTGATTTTTAATTTTTAAATGCTTTTCTACTTCTGTCCCTAAAATATTGTAGCTTCATATCTGCTTGTTTAGAGACAATACTATGCAGAAAGACAAATCAGACTTTTTCCACCACCATTTTTCTTTACAGAGACAGTTTGGATAGGCCACTTCATAGTCTTAAGTAAAGAGTTGCTTATGTCTGTACAGAATACAGTATTTCTTACAAGCCCCCTTTCAGTACTTAAAGGGGACTTATATGAAAGATGGGGACAGACTTTTTAGCAGGGCCTGTAATGATAGGACATGGGATAATGGTTTTATACTAAAAGAGGGTAGATTTCAACTAGATAGAAGGGAGAAATTTTTGACCATGAGGGTGGTGAACCACTTGCACAGGTTTCCCAGAGAGGTGGTAGGTGCTTCATCCCTGGAAACATTCAAGGTCAGATTGGACTGGGCTCTGAGCAACATGATTGAGTTGAAGATGTCCCTGCTCATTGCAGGTGGGTTGGACTAGATGACCTTTAAAGGCCCCTTCCAACCCAAACTATTCTATGACTCTATGATTCTATGAATAATAAGGATTAAAAAAAAAGAGAGACCTTCAGTAAGACTGTAGAAATTCCATCAAGTTCAGATTGGATCTAACAGTTTAGATTCCAAAGTAAAGAACTTTGCGTACATCACCAGCCTTATGCAGTTTAATTCAACAGAGTGTTTCATCTTTATGTAAGTCCTGCTGGGTTTGATAACACACACTGCAAATGAAACTGGGAAGGAAAAATCAGTGCAAAATATGAGACAAAGACTTTAGGCATTACTAGTTCTGGTCAACCAGTTTCAAGACTGGTGGGTTGACCTTTGCTGGATGCCAGGCATCCACCAAGCTGCTCTATCAGTCCCCCTTCTCAACTGGACAGGGGGAGAAGAATATGATGAAAGGCTCATGGGCCAAGACAAAGGCAGGGAGAGAACACTCACCAATTAGCATCGCGAGAAAACAGACTCTACCTGGGGAAATTAATTTAATTTACTGCAAATCAAATCAGAGTAGGGTATTGAGAACTAAAACGAAATCTTAAAACACCTTCCCCCTACCCTTTCTTTCTTCCTGGTTTCAACTTCACTCCTGATTTCTTTACCTCCTCCCTTCCAGCAGCGCAGGGGGACGGGGAATGGGGGTTGCGGTGAGTTCATCAACATGTTGTCTCTGCTGCTTCTTCCTCCTCAATGGGAGGACTCCTCACACTCTTCCCATGGGGTCCCGCCCATGGGAGCCAGTCCTCCATGAACTTGTCCAATGTGAGTCCTTCCCATGGCATCACAAGCCCTGCCAGAAAACCTGTGGGCTCCTCTCTCCACAGGGTCACAGGTCCTGCCAGGAGCCTACTCTGGCTTGAGCTTTCCATGGGGTCACAGCCTCCTTTGAGTATATCCACCTGCTCCGGCATGGGGCTCTCCATGGGCTACAGGGGAATATCTGCACCACCATTAACCTCTGTGGGCTGCAAGGGGACAAGCTGCCTCACCATGGTCTTCACCATGGGCTGCAGGGAAATCTCTGCTCCAGCGCCTGGAGCACCTCCTCCTCCTCCTTCTTCACCGGCCTTGGTGTCTGCAGAGCTGTTTCTCTCACATGTTCTCACTCCTCTTTTCTGGCTGCAGTTGCGCAGCAGTTTTTCCCTGTCTTAACTCTGTTCCCCCAGAGATGCTACCACTGTCACTGATGGGCTTGGCCTTGGCCAGCGGTGGGTCCGTCTTGGAGCTGGCTGGCATTGGCTCTATCGGACATGGGGGGAAGCTTTGGCATCTCACAGAAGCCACCCCTGCAGCCCCCCTGGTACCAAAACCTTGCCATGCAAACCCAATACACCTGGTTAACTTAACACTTGCATAAAAGGACTTACCACTGTAATCAGTGGCTTGGAGAATCTGGCAGGGAAGATGAAGCTGAAACTGTTCACCCTAAGTAGACCAGATAAGTGAAAGTCAAGGGAGGAGGATGTGGTCTTTTGTCCAACAGTCAGGAGTGACTATGTCTTACTGTCAGAAAACTGTTTACTTCCATCATCTGCACTCACAAATTGGGGAACGAACCAATGTATGAACAGAATATAGGGATAAAAGGTGGTACCAATTTTTTTTGTTTCCTTTTCAAGTTTTATTCCTTTTTGGTTTTTTTTCTTTTCTTTTGAGCTTCCTTTCCTCTCTTCTGGTCCCTAGCTAGATTATCTTATTTCAGGCTACAGCAGTATTTGACTAGTACCAGATTTGCCCCTAGACATCTCTAGCAAAGCCTTTCTTTTCCAGCTAGTGGCATTGGCATGATAAGCTTTAAAGGGCTATTTCAGGTTTCTGAAGAAGAGCTTTTCCATCCTCCAGGGTTCTTTTGTCACAGGCAAGAAGACTGTTAGAAATGCTGGGTCTTTTACCACTTGTGCAGCCTGGCACAAGTGAGTCCTTGCCAGGGAGGTTTCAGTATTGGAGCACTGCAATGAGCTGGAACTGTGGTGTTTGATATGCAGTCATGCTAATGTAGAGGTGCAAAATCTAGCATAGGCAGGACTAATTGGATTGTTCAGGCTGTCATCTCTGCGTTTGCACAGGTTCAAAATCCCAGACCCACACAGGAGAGCAGAAATTACAACTTAATGCAAAACTATATTGATCAAGCAATGGGTTTCCAGAAAGAGGATAATGTTTTCAATCGCATCAGGGCATAAAGGCTGAAGGGGAAAAGAATTACTGAGGCTGGTGGAAAGCTAAAGCTGACTTTTAATTTGGGGCTTTAATCTATGAAATTATTTAATCTATGAAATGAAAGACTATTTTTTTGCTGAATTTTATTACCTCTGGAGACAAAACTGAGATATAAAAGTCCATACAGAATTTGGATTGTTATGAGAAATTCTCCCATTTTTTTTTCCTTCCAAACAACCTTCATTTGCTCATTGTCCTGAGGTTGTCAGTAGATGTTTTCTACGTCATTAGTCAGTCTCGATGTAGTTTCCTTCAGAGTGTTTGTTATTGTCTTTGAATGACCCTCCAGTAACCTTGGGTATGTCTGCTTCTGTGGGGGCACACAAGTGGAAACTCCTTGCCTGTGCTTCAAGCTGGCCATAAGTGAACTTGTGAGTTGAGAGCCATAAAGAGCTGTTGATGCCACGCTGTGTCTGAGTTAGTAGGCAGTGGAAACAGAGCAGCATATCCTCTGAATTGTATTTACTTCCCTCCAGGCTGTGTAGAGTGCGGTGTCCAGCCCTTGTGTCTGTGGGTGCGTGGGTCCATAGGGGTGTTGCAGTTGTTATACACAGCTGACAGAAGAAAAAACCCTACATTAGTCCAATGCTCTGGTTTACTTTTTGTATGAGCCAAGGTAGCAGCAGAGGTATCTGTGGTCAAGTCATGATTCTTTTAATAAAATGGTACTATGGTTCCTCACAATGCTAAGTATGTGATGGAAGCAAAGGTTGAAATAAATCAAAGCAAAGATAAAGAAAGACAAGGGTTTTTAGCAAGTCTAATTCCTGCCTCTCTTGAAATAATATATGAATGCTGTCTGTAGATCCCAATGTGATAGGGAGGCCTATAGAATATAAAATCTTCTGTTTGGTTATCCTTTGGACAGTTTTGCACATATTTTAAATGATGAAGCACAAAACCAGCTTTTTAAACTTGAACTCTCTGTTAAATCCAAGGGAAGATGCTGCAGATCAAATTAAGCAAGTGGGGAAAGGGCAATGAAGCATCCATATTGCTTTGGGCTTTCTGATCCCAGGCAAACAAAGGCATCTAATAAAAGTCCTTTAAAATTGTGTCGGATGCCATATTTTAGATACGGCAGAGAAAATGCATGGTTGTGCTGAAAAGGCCAGTCTCCAAAAGGATGTGCTGCAGTAGACAGAGGATGTGAAGGTTAAAAGTCCACACATACAGCCACTGTAAAAGGTCTGCTTGTAGTGCTGTTGCAAAGTGGAAAGAACAATCATTGGCACGGGCTACCAGTCTGTGCTGGGCAAGTCTGGCCTTATTGCTGGACATCACAAGGCAGGAGATAGATAACAATAAGGGAGCAGAGAAGTAAAATCAGTGTTTAAAAAATGTTTGAAGGTATACTAAAAAGTAATCCCCCCCCTCCACCTTGGGTCCCTGACACTGGCATGTCACAGAGGTGATTAATGCCATGCTTGGGGAGGCAGCCAGCCTCATTGCTGCAACAGCAACACCAAAGAAACCTTTGCTAGTGCTCTGAACTGAAGGGGTGCAATGTTTTGAGGACAGTGGAATGCATACATTGCTAATATTCTTCCAAACTATCACATAATGGCAATTACATGCACAGACACACTGAAGGACAGAAGAGCATGGTGGGGCACATGTCTGTCCTCCATTTCAGCCCAGTTTCTCCATAGCTGAGCTGGCAGCAGCCCAGCCCCATCGTGGAGTCACGGTTGGAAGAAATGAAACCACCACAATTTCCTGTTCCTTTTTCAGCCCATGCCAGAAGACAAGACACTGCACAGAGGCTGTGACCAAGGAGGGAGGGGTGATCTCTGCCATGGGTGGAAGTTATTAGCTGGGGCTGAGAGATGCGTATCTTGGTACCATGTACCCCTCCTTGTGGGTGGGAGGAAATCCCTGCCTCCAGCGGGAAGGAATTACATCACAAACCAACACGATCCTGCAAGTGAGGTGTATTTTTCCGTAAGAAAAAGTGAATCAATAACATGACCTTCGGGGTTAATTTTGCATTTGGGGAAGAAGCCACCAGCCTCGTTCAGCCAAAGTCAGAAGGCCAGGCTGTCCCATGAGCAGCGCTACTGGAGTCAGCCATGTAGTAAAGCTTTTGAAAAGCAGGGAAACCACAATGATTCCTTCTATATGTTCTGTGTATTTGGAGAACGATGTGATATATATTCGATGTATAATACTCCCAGCAATCACCTACTAGTAATTGCTATTGGGCTTGATGTTGCATATGTGTTATAAACACATGATGCATCTGTCCAATGCCCTGGGCAAGACATCGCCGTTACTAAAGTGCTTAGAGCACTCCACAGTTACAACTAAAGTGCACAGACACTACATGTATTGTATACAGGATCTTTTACAAAAGTGAAAGGGGGAGAGAGTATTTCACAAAGAGAATGGCAGTCATTTAAATATAAAGAATAGTTCTGAAAGAGTGGAATATCAGGTGATGTAGGAATTGCATTTGTATTTCAGAGACGTACATCATTTTAACTATGTATGAATAAGAAATAAATTCACAAAGGAACATATCTAGCTATGTTAATGAGTGGAATATAACAAAGAAAAACCACACGAAAACTTTCATGTGTTAGATGTTACCTGAGAAGATCACCTGTGCTGTAAATTCTCATTAAAAAAAACAACAAAGACGACTGCTCAAGAAAGATTATACTCCTGATATTTCACTAAAAGTGCTTGTCAAACAAATTGGACTACAGCATATAAATCATGTTTAATTAATGAAAATGGACTCCTATAGCGGCTGCTATGCAGTGATTCAGATGATAAAAAAATATTCTGGCATGGGATAATAGCAGTTGAAGATCATTGTCATGCAAATTGTCTTGAAGACATCAACTGATTGCTTTTTGACAGTCTTTGGAAAGAATGCACTTGATTACTTTTCAGTGTATTGCACAGCCTTTTTGTGTGTTGTTAAACCTTTCATATTT
Source organism: Phaethon lepturus (assembly GCF_000687285.1). Classification (NCBI taxonomy): domain Eukaryota; kingdom Metazoa; phylum Chordata; class Aves; order Phaethontiformes; family Phaethontidae; genus Phaethon; species Phaethon lepturus. Next base: position 63,152 of record NW_010514087.1, read on the forward strand.
GCATACCTGTCAACATACAGAAAATGCAGGAAAAAAAGCATACATGAATAGAAAGACTGAGACGGGTCCTTTAAATTCCCTTAAATATATTTGCTGATTTGAGAAGTACAGTGATAACCTAAGTATTATTTACCATTTCTATTATTGTTTCATATTTTGTTTAAAGTCAGGTGAAAGCAGCTCTCTGTCAAGAACTCTGCAGCTAAGATCCACCTCTGAAAAGACATATAAGCTTCCTCTTTCAATAGCTGTTGATAAAAATATGTGATCTTTGAGGCACACATATACTGAATTTTCTGTTTTAAATTTCTCTGAGAATGTGGGAATATCTGCAGAAGACAATGTTCAGAGACAGCAGATTAACAACTTCCCCCCGTCCCCCAGGGGATTTGTTTTACACACCCCTTAGCCCTGACTCAGCCCCAAGCCAGGTGCAGGACCCTGCACTTGGCCTTGTTGAACCTCAGGAGGTTCACATGGGCCCATTCCTCGAGCTTGTCCAGGTCCCTCTGGATGGCATCCTGTCCCTCAGGCATGTCAACTTGATGTCATCTGCAAGCTTGCTGAGGGTGCACTCGATCTCACTGTCTACGTCATTCATGGAGATATTAAAGAGTACTGGTCCCAATACAGACCCCTGAGTGACACCACTCGTTACCAATCTCCATCTGGACATAAAAAAATGGATGCGTAAAAAAACCTCAGCATAACACATCACAGCAAGTAGTAATCCAAGAAGAACACGTCTGTACTGTGCAACGGAAAGGGGATCCAGATGGGCAGCAATTCCTGAGCTGGTGCTGAGAGTCACAGGTCCGGAGAGTCACAAAGTACAGTACCGTGCAGGCATACCTGCTTAGTTCCGGAAGTATAGTGCCTTCACCAGTGTTGCAATCAGGTGATTTAAATTAAATTGCTTTAGACCTAGGTTATTTCCTACGAAGCGTTGGTTTCATCTGCTCCAGGCTTCCAATTCTGGAGGGGCTCACACAGACCAAGCCTGTGAGTGACATGTTCTCCATATGAAATCATGCCGGTAGCCACTCAACAGTATGAGTGTGGCCTGATAACTCTTCCTGCAATTCCCTTCTCATAGCCAGGTTCTTCTGTGATTATCTGGGAAAAAGTCCTAGAGTATCTCAGCTTGCTGCAGATCTCAGACAATGAGGTGTGTGGAAAACTGGCTAGACCATCAAGCTCAGGGTGTTGTGATCAGAGGTACGAAGTCCAGCTGGGAGACTTTGGGACCCATTAGGGATTGATACTGGGCAAGTACTGCTTAGCATCTTAATTAAAAACCTGAAAAGTGGGATAGAGCACTCCCACAGCAAGCTCACAGATGATAGAAAATCATGGAGAATTGGTCAGTAGACTGGGCTGCAGCGGACTTGCAGTTCAGAGGGACTTTGCCAGGCTGGAGAAACGAGCCTGCAGGAACCTCATGAAGTCCAAAAAGGCAAACGCAAAGTCTTGTCCCTTGGGGGAATAACTCCATGCAACAGGAGAGTCTGGGGCCAGCTGGCTGGGAAGCAGCTCTGCCGAAAGGCCCTGTTTGGGGGTCCTGCTAGACAGCAAGTTGAACCTGAGCCTACAATGTGCTCTTACAGCAAGAAAGACTAGCCGCATACTGGGCTACATTAGCAAGAGTGTGGCCTGCAGCTTCAGTGGTCTTACCCCTTTATTCAGCACTTGTGTGGCCACTCACAACTGCATCCCGTTTTGGGAATTCCAGGACAAGAACAATGTGACATACTGGAGTGAGAGCAGCAGAGGGTCACCAGGATGGTCAAGGGACTGGGGCACATGACAGGACAGGTCAGGAGGAGAGGCTGGGAGAGCTGGGGTTGTTCAGAGAAGGCAAAGGGAAACCTTATCGCAGTCTTCAGTTATCTGATGGGAAGATACAGAGAGAACAAAGCCCGACACTTCTCAGAGGTGCACAGTCACAGGGCAAGAGACGCCAAACACAGTTGGAACACAGGAAATTCTGTTTGATCACCTGTGAAGGTCATTGTCATTTGATCAGCTGTGAAGGTGGTCAAACACTAGAGCAGGTTGTCTAAAGAGGTTGTGAATCCTCCATCATTAGAGATACCTATAACGTAGCTGGACAAAGCCCTGTGCAACCTGTCCTAGTGCGACCCACTCTGAACAGGAGGCTGGACCAGGGGACTTCAGAGGTCCCTCCCAACATAGCTGATGTGCAATTCTATGTGCCACGAACGTCTTAGATGAATAAATGTGCCACCATTGTGGCACGTGTTGTTTTTTTAGTGCTATGACCTCTTTTGCACATTCAGGCAGAGTAACTCATGAGCAGAAACGTCTAGCTAAAGGGTTAGGTCAGTGCTGGGGAGCTGAGTGCATGGCTACCACAAAGACAATGGGACTTGCGTGTAACTCAGGAAAAAAAGAAAGTATGGATCAGTCACTGTGTATAAGGATTTCAGAAGTGGTTTACATCTGACCAGCTCTGCATAGTTTCTATTCTCTTCATGTAATACAACTTTCTCTGTGGTGTCATCCCTGTCTGGTCTTGTTCAGCCATACCCTTCTCTCAGAACACGGAAATCCACATAAAATCCAGCTTGATACCTCTAAACTCTGCTGTGTTTTGAAACTTTGGTTCACCTTCAGGATGTTGATGCAGCTCTGGGATCCCTTGTTTGTGTGTGCAGTCCTGATCCGAACTCCTGAGCATCAGGTTGCTTCTTGTTCCAGACCTCAGCTCTGTCCACCATGCTGGACTTGCCACCCAACAGTCTATGAAAATCAGAGAGTTGAAGGATTTTATATTCTCTATGCCTTGTTGTGGGGTTTTGAGGGTGTGTGTTGCAGCATACCTGTTTCAGCTTGGTTATTATTCTTATTTAATGTTTATCTCACAGACAAGTGACTGTTATTCCCCATAAGAAATCTCATCATTTTTGTGCAATGACAGTAGCAACAAAGGATTCGAGCAGCTTGTTTCTACTTTCCACTAAATTAAAGAAAATCAAAAACATTGTTCAAAAACTAACCCAGTCAATTCCTGGGCTTTTACAAGTACCGGTAAATCATATGTAACAGGGCAGGCTGTTAAATACAGTCAAGATGAAAAATAGGAGGCCAGCGTTATCACAGCTCTCACCAGCAAGCTTGCAGTGTGAAATGTGCTTCTTTTAATCAACTTCTGCAAAATCCAGACAACACAATGTCAGCAGGAGGGAGAGGGATGAGCTAAGGTCAGATGAGGGAGGAAAAGTGGGGACCATTGCTCTTGCAGGGATGGAGGGAGAAGAGTCTGCTGCCGCTTTGTTCCCCTTTGCAAACAGTTTCCATTAAAAGCTGAATAGTGAATACGCAGTGGGTTACATTCACGGTGTTCCGGTACTGAACATGGGGATATGCAGCACTACGCTGCAGGTGAAAGTGAGATGTTCAGCTGCAAGTTTTCCAACCTCTGTCCTGGGAAGCACTCAGAAACATGCTGTGGCACAACTCTGTGAGGAAGCGACAATAAAATGCTGTGGGATCCATGTCAAATGACAGGAAGAGAAGGAGTAGTTGCTTTAACTCTGCAACTAACGCTGGAGGTTCTGAATTACTCTGAGATTTTCTCATTCATCCAAAGAATGGTTCATTTTATCAGGTTTATTTTTTCCTTGACTTTTTTGATACTAGATAAAGAGACTTTTCTTTTGAATATATAAAGAAAACAGTCATCTTCAGACAAGTCAATGAAATAGTCCTTGTCCTTCTTTTTTTCTTATCAGATTGACTTTAAATTTGAAGCAAACACAAAGGGAAAAGCACAAGCATTTCTTGTGCTGCTTCTTCTTCTTAGCAATTTCTACCTCAACAAATACGTAGTCTTTCTTCTACATCTACTAATTTATTCACAGTATTTCAGTGTCTCATAGATCACAGGAAGCAGAGAGTCTCTAAAGAGAATTAGACTGCTCTTATTCTACAGAATCCAACACATTTCCAGCTTTGCTCGTTTTGTCTCAAACAATGCGTGCATGGATGTGTCATTACTCACCAAGGACACGAGTAGTTGTGGGTATCGGGGGAAAGGCAGAAGAAAGCTTGAAGTGGCTCTCTGTGTTTGTGAGTGACTAAAGACACTTCCTTGGCGGGGGTTAAGCTTGCAGACTGCATTAGTTAACTTACAAAATACACCTGAGAACAGCTGGAATCCAACTGAATGCAGCCAGTCCCACTGAATTGTGAATGGCGTCTGCAGCATGTTAGGGTTTGCTTTGGGATAAATAAATAATGCATAATCTGTTAGCACGTTTTCAGTCTGAAGAGTGAAAGCAGATTGAAGCCTATCTCACTGTACTGGCTTTTAAAGACTCGGAAAGGCACCGGTAAATCCAAGCGCTGATTCTGCCACAGCGCTTGGGAAGGTATCTCCTTCCTTGGGAAGGTATCTCTTTCCTTGGGAAGGTATCTCTTTCCTTGGGAAGGTGTATTTAGCTCTGGTTCCTAGGTTAGCGTTCAGCAACGATGGGGGAGTGGAGAAGTGGCTTGCGTTGTCTGCTGTTTTTCCAAGTGATTGCTGAATGATTTAACATGTCTGGAGTGTTTTGCCTTGTATTTCTGATGATTTTGCCTTTGCTCCTTCTGTTTGGTTTGAAGTAGGCTGTGTGTGTTAATGAGGAAATGTAAATACCTTTACGGAATTGTGCATTTGGATGCGTTTTTCAAAAGCAAATGCTGTAAACACACTAGTAGAAAACACAAGCAAGTATTTATTCTCACAGTTATTTTATGGCCTGAAATATCCATTTCTATAACTTCTGAAAGAGAAGAAACATTGTGGGATTTGTAACCGTAAATGGAATGTAAATTCATATAAAAATCAGTAGTTTGTGGCTTTGATTCCTGGCTACCGGAAAGACAACTTCTCGCTCCATGAGCTCCCATAGTGGAGGGGGTTGGCAGAGCCTTGGAAGCTGTTCCTGGAAGCCTGGAAGTTAGTGGTGATTCCTGCTCTGCCAGGAGCCTTTCGCTGTGAGGCTCAGTGCTAAGAGCCTTGATTACGCAGCCAGCA
>NW_010514087.1:68223-97506 GCF_000687285.1 Phaethon lepturus
GCTAATGTACGGGCATTTAGCACAGAGCTAATTGGAGCTCCCTATTTCCAGCCTGTGGGCAACAACTCTAAGAGTTTGAAGTAAATTTTGTTCCAGGTCAGAGTTAATATACGTGCTAAAAGACAAATTTAGAAGAAAATTAAAACAGTGTGGAGATTCAAGAAATAGACACTAGTGGTGTTTAATTTCCTGTTATAATTTTATTTTACATCTATTTTATTGTTTTATGATTGTATGCGCAACACCTTTTGACATTTCAAAAGACGTATGACAGCCAAAGTATTACTTGAGGTTTCATATTTTTCCATAATGACTGAAATGTTTGTCTTGTTTCCTGAGTTACAGTGGAGCATCATACTTTTTATGTACATTATAACCTTTGAGTTACTTCTAGTCCACTCCAAGGTAGAAAAGATCAAACTGTATAACCTCCAGCTGTGCCGTACCCTGCAGTACAGCATTATGCTGATCATCACACCAACGCTTTCCTACAGATTTTTTTTAAAACCTGAAATTCTAGGTTTCTGTGAAATGACAAATTTGGAGTCCAAACTCTTGTCATTTAAAAATTCATTTTCCCTGCGGGAACTTCTCTTGAAATCAACATGTTTTCTGAATGTTTCTCTTTTAACCGACTAACAGCTTGTTTAAAAAGAGAAGAGAAAAAAAGAGAAAAACATTCATCACGAGCTCTTACTTGAGATCTGATGCCAGGGACGGCTCTTCCCCTAAGATTTCCCTGTGGGTGATGAGCTTAGCACAACGATAACAGTTTGCTCCTGCAGACTCTCCTTTCTTTTCCCTACTGCATGCTTCCTAAATCCCTCTCCACCAAGGAGGGCCACAGAGAGCCCACCAGAACCCTTCTACTTATGAAGGAGAAGTTGAATAATCACTAGCTCCATGTGCCCCTCTCCTCGAGCCCTTCCCAGCAGAGCTGAGTTGAGCACCGTCTCTTCCCTTGCTACACAACCCCTCCTTGCTTCCCGGGTTGCTGCACCGCCGTCCCTCCCAGACCTCAGGAGCTCCTCTCGTCTTGTAAACGGAAGGAGGGCAGTTATCCTCGTTTCACCCCCTTGCGTTAATCCTACTCTTCTGCCCTTGCCCAGGTACCTATTTGCACCTTTGCTCGCAACCTACTTCAGGCTCTGCTGATCTTCCAGCTTCCGGGGCCGACGTCTCCCGTGCAGCCTTCCCTGATGGGCACGGCCGTCTGCACCCGCGCACCACTCGCCGTTCTCCGCAGACCTCGCCTTGCCCTCTGCAGAGCCGTGGTGCTCGCTGGGCTCCTTTGCTTCTTTGCTCTCTTTTCTTTCAACGGGGCTCTAACCGGGGAATTGTTCCTCGCTTTGTGCTTAAGGTTAAGAGGCTGAACTAATTTCCCAGGTGTTCCCTTATTGAAAAAGTCTCAAAACCAAAAGTAGTTAAGTACTTATATGCCCCTTGTTACTGCTGAAAGCATAAGGAAAACATATTTTCCCCACCATTGTCTCTGTTTGACATTTGCCATGGAGAAATTTACATAGGAGCTTGTTTTATGGCCCATTTGTGCATCATATGTTTATGCGAAAAACAAGGGCTCATTGCCATGAAAAAGTAATGCTTGAATCTGTAACCATATAAACTATACCTTATAAAACAAGCTATGGTTTTGTCTCACAGCTCCCATTTCAGGTTGCTTTCACTTGGTCCTTAGTAATGAAATGGCACTGTAAACTTATTTTACGTCCTGCTCTGTAGTAAAGTACAGCGTAGTAGGTGGCAGACACAGGAAAATTATATCCTCAGTCACTTCACTGTGAGAAGTATTGATCACAAATGAGAATCATAGCCTCAACATGTCCAGTTTACAAACAGCAGAGAAAATGGAGATGGACCAAAGTAAAGGTACGAAGAAGAGTTCAGTCATTATCAGCCCCTGATGGCTGATGGCGCGATTTGCCTACGAACAGTGGGACGGAGTCAAAGAGGGTCTCAGACCTTCTCCTATGCCATCCTCCTGCAAATAGCTGGACACAGGGCTTGTGCGTGTGCCTGTGCTCTTCGCAGAAGCGCTCTGCGAGCGAGTGCTGAGAGACGGTGCTAGAAAATATGAAGCTCGGCTTCTGGCGCGTGGCAAATGCTGTGTCCGCAGCTCGCCACCTGCAAGTCCTGATGCAGACAGAAGTGGAAGGGTGAACGATGCATCAAAAATAAGCCTGATACTGCAACCATGACTAGCTGTGGCTTTGGAGAGGGCAGAAAACTAGTTATCCAATAAGCGTCCCTGAAGATTATGATCCCCGTATAAAATTACCACTTCTCTCCACTATTGAAATAGCCATATCATATTTTCATTAAGCAAAATGGAAGATGGTGTTAACTTTTGGACTGCCACTGTCTTTAAGCACCACCAAGAAAATATGGTTTTGTTTTCCTGCTTCAGATACTTCAGATTCTGTGGGACATTTTCCTATAAGACATCCGTAAACATACTCATAAAAGAAGTGAAAGTTAATAAGGCAGTCATTGTTTTTCCTTTATGACAAGTGGTTTGCCTTAAATCTCTCTTTTTCCTGTGTATCCAGGGGCTGTGACACAGTCCTGCAGGCTAAATACGATCCCCAACAAACACTAGTGATAAAAAGGGAAAGAAAACAGGAAAATGCATTAACGTCTCAGGGATTTGCTTTTTCCTGCTCTTCCTTCTTAACTCCTTGGTCAGTGTTTTCCCCCTGAAATCCTGTGGCTGTGACTGTCACACCATGCACAAGCCAGCAGGGCAGGGCTTTGATGTTACTGCACTCAGCATGGTCTCCACAGCTATTTTGGTGGGAGTTGTGGGTGGGCAGGAGGGTGAGCTGAGCTTGGGTGGCCGCTCTGGCACTCGGATGAAGTTGTGTCTTCCTCCTACAAGAGACAGTGGGTGACTGCAGAGCTTGGACAACTGACAGACCATCCTGAGCCTGTAACCAGAGAGCTCCAGTGGTGGGAGGAATAACAACAGGCACTGAGTTGCTGCCTCCCACTGCAAAACTAAGGGAAGAGGAAAGGCTAGCTCAAAGTTTCTGGAGATCATAACTCAAGAGCTCTGGGGCATCATGCTGTCAGTGGGAGGAATTAGTGGCTGCAGAAAAATGGATAAATGCAGAGGTCAGGAGTAATCTGGAGAGCTACAAACACAGAGGGAAGAGGAGGGAGGACAGGCAGCTGGGCACATGCCTGGGTCGTAGATGAGCATGAACCAGGTGTTGGTTCAGCCTTGTGGACAGCAAGGCAACGGTATGGCCCTGTTGTGTCCTGCATTGGTGTAGGTTTGTGCACTGAACGTGCTGCACCTCTCTGGCCCTGCCTGACTTACTGCAAAGGCAGAGACCCACTCACCGGTCTGGGGCGTCACATCCAGCACAGCCTGACACATCCTGCCAGCTTCTGGTTCTGCAGAAACCCGTCTCTTGCCTGTGTGAGACCCTCTTGGAAAAGCTGGGCACCAGGTGTCCTGGTTTCAGCCAGGGTAGAGTTAATTTTCTTCATAGAACGCAGTTTCCTAACCTGAGGAAAAAGTTGATAGAACAGGGCCCTGCAGATAACTTTAAGTCAGCTTTGTGCAGTCCTACTTAGCTTCTCCTCCAGCCCAGAAGATCCTTGGAATAGCAAGGTAAAGAGAGAGAACGCAGAGCTCAGAACAGTTAGGATGGGCTACCTGTGTAGCCTTTTGTGCCTTAATGGCATTTGTCACTCTACAGACGGCTGGAGAACCAAGGTAGTGTGTAAGGTCACCTTCTGACTTTCTTTAGGACTGTGCATGTCAGCTCAGCTACATGCACATGTGCACAAGTCATGCTTGCAGGAGTGGCAAGTTGGCATCCAACACAGAAGTACTGCGTAGCATCATTCTGTGTGAAGCCCAGGATGTATGTTGGTGAAATACTTACATTTTGCCATTCTGGTGTGTATCTTAGTGACAGAGTTCTGCACAATTGCAAACAATTATAAAACGGGTTTCTTTCTACCTTTTTTTTTTTCTAAAACAGGTCTGAAGAAAGAAGTACAAAAAGATCAGGATGCTAACAGACCAGCTGTCTCATCCCCTAAGAGATCAGCAGTAACAACCACCAAGCTCCATTCACCAGGTATTTATGAACCCAAAAGCACTGTTTCAGGGAAGATTTAAACTTGTCGACTTTGCATCTCTTGTTAACATGCTAAAATCTGAGACCTACTATTATTAAGTGAAGATTGATTGTGTCCAAGGTTCATTAAGCTGGCTGTGAGTTACAGCAGGCTTTATCATACCAATGCACGAGCTGAATCGACTTATGTTTTCTTTGTTACAACCCTGCAGTCATCTCTCCTTCAAAACAAAGAGTTCTTGCTATTAGATGTTTAAAGGCACAGGAGTATTTTTTTAATGATTATAATTTTCTTATATAAAAGAGAACAGATAGATATAGTGAAATAAAAGACACCTCAGACAATTACCTAGAGTGATAGTATATTACTCAGCATCTACTCTTACTGTTGTGCAGAAGCACTAAATTTCCTGGGATATTTCTATGCATAATTGGAAAAGGAATTATCTGTAGAAATAACCTTCAGAGTGCTCTTGGGGCATTGCCAACTTACCCCTCAATACTGGGCACAAGCACATGGTTTTAGCATTTCTAAAGAATACTTTTGTTTATTTACTAAAATGAAGAGAGCTTATTTCTATTTATGTCTACTAGGTGTACATTAACAAATGTATAAGGTACTTAAAGGTTTTTGTAAGGCTAGCCTTTGGCTGATCTAAACGCTTCTGAAATGAGTGAGCATGGTCCCACTGATTTCCTTGTGCTTGCAGTTTATCTTCTCTTCTGTTACCTCATTTTTCAGACTCTATTTAAATAATTTAGATGTCATCCCTACAGCTATATGATACTTGAATTATAATTGTGCGGGGTAGAACCCCATGTTGCTTCATTTGATGGTAAAGTGTAAAACATGTAGAACGGCAATTTGGCTCCTATAACTTGCATCAAGAGTCTCTTCATGTTTACTAAACTCAATCCCTATTCTTCTCCTTCCCAACCAACAAAATCAAGAAAATGGAAGGTTAAATTTAACCTTCCCTGGCACCAACAGGACTCACAATTTTTCTCCCTACTAAGGTACTAGGGTAAAAAGGTGAGCTTAACACTGCCCTCTGAATCATATAATTTTCTGGCTCTTTTGCACGTGCTGAGATCACCAAGAGAAATACAAAGAAAAATTTGTTGTTGAGAGTGCCAGACCGGCAGCTCACCAGCGTTTATAACAGTGGGAGCCCGGTTTAAGCACCAGCGGTGATTGTGGCTGTAGCAGCATGTTACAGCACAACTGATTTGCTTCCACTAGAATTAGAAAGCAAAATTAAACAAAGGCTTATTTGTACTGTGTATTTGTATTGTCTTAAGGAGGCCTGCATTTCTATGGGTGACAATGATTTTCACGGCTTAGATTTTTGGCATATCCAACCAATTCATGAGGTCTTAAAGGTTTCTTCATTCTCATGAGAGGTTCAGTCTCTCCATCAGATTGATTTAGGATTTCTTAAGCTCAATTGTCTGAAATTACAGCAACCTAAAATTGTTTATCACTGCAAGGATCAAATAGGGGAAAATAAACCTCATCTTCCTTTATTTTTTAGAGTAGCCTTTTGCGTTCTTTGAAATAACAAAATAGCAAGCATTAATAAAGCAATAAATACAATTTTTTCACCTATTTAACGATTTCACAAAATAATCAAAACAGCCATTAAACAGGACAAAGAGTGAGTGTAGCTGGGGCTAAGGGGCAGTAGCACAGCCTTTCCTCCATCAGGATCACAAACTTGTGTGGCATTTACAGTTTGTGATAGGAGAGCATGTGTCCCCCAGGTAACTCCACCACAGCTACCTGTGGCCATGGAACAGGCTTTAAAAATTCTGAGTGCTGTTTCTAGGTTGTTTTCCCTGTTACTGGCCTCCTCACATGCAGTTCCTTTTAATCAGCACTTTTTTTGACTGTCATACAAATTTTTTTTTTAGCCTTGAATCTGATCTTTAGAATTTGGATCGGTCCTCCTGAAGACTTGCAAGGGAGTTTTGAGATGCAGAGTCTTGCAGGAATCTCAAATTTATCTATTGATGAAATACCATTCCTGAAATCTCTGTATAGGAGCAGGTGTATATAGATGCAGGTGCTCTCCTTCCACCCCACTGCAGGATGATGTCTTCTGTTTCTGACATCTGTCACTCTACAGATTGCTTGTTATCAATCCTCTCAAAGTAATTTCCTCACTTTCCTTACCAAAATATCAGAAATCGGACAATTAAAAGGCAAATTCCCCATCTAAATCCTCATGGACTGTGTTAATTATGAGTATATACTTGTTATGTCTCTTCAGTTCAAACATTCAGGTAGATAAAAAAGACCTGGGAGTTTTGAAGTGGATCAAAGGGGTTCCGTGATTTCAGCCTACAGTAGGTCTGCCCCCCTGGTCCCACCAGCAGCAAAAAGGACATTCAGGATAAGGGCCAGCATCATTAATATATACCTTGTTTTGTGCAGAGCAACAGATGAGAGACATCAATGGCAGAATAAGCTTAGTAAGCTGATTTTCAGACCCAAATGAACCAAGAAATTCAGATTTATCCCTGAGGAGAATAGCACAGTTTAATTTACAAGGACAGCTTATAATACTGACAAGGACAACATAGAGATGTGCACTTCAAATGTTCCAATGAACAGGAAAGCTAGAAAAATATAAGACAAAACACCCTGATGGGTTTCTGTTTTAATTAAAACTGGATTGATTTCAAGGGCTTGTCCCTACATTTCTCCCTATGCCTTCTGTTGTAACGTCACCATATTGCCTAAACAACCTGAGATTTTTATACTAAAAAGACAGATATTTATGGCTGTTGCTTTTATGAAGTTCTTATTTTGTGATAATACCTACTGCCCAGTTAAGAGCCCCTTTAAATGAATGAAAGAATCTGTAAGAAAATATCATTCCTGCACAAGAAGGTGTACAGGCTTTAACTGACATGAAAACAGAGAGAGGGCAATAGCTGTGCTGGTTGAACTCTCTTAATGACAGAAAGTCCTTTCCAACACCCCGTGTTGTATTATTTAGGTCCTGCAATGTCATGAAGTTAGTCTTGATACGTTGCAGAAGCTGGTATTCCTCTTTGCAAAGGCAAGTCTTGGGCACAAAGAGTTTCAAAGGCTGTTTTGCACTTGTGGCTCCTTGCAGTTGCAGCATGAGATACTTGGAGACAAGAGGGAGCATCTCTGCTGGAGCTAGCTCCCTGTAAGCTTAGCCTGGAGCCAGAACGTAGTCGAGCGAATTGGAGGATGTGCTCCCAGCGGCTCCACAAGCTGGGGATCTGAAAAAGTAGGAATACGCTCCTGGTGTTTGCTCTGGCAAAGCCATACTGCTTCCGTGCCTGGTCTAGTAAAATTGCTGTAAGGACCCGTTTGCACACCCAGGCCACAGTCTTAAAGATCTAAAATACCTAAAGCACATCTGACAAAATTACCTCTGGAACAATGCTCTACTTCACAAATTGGCTCAAACTCGTACCATCAGGTACATCTCTGTGGAAGAATTCCGTTTTTTAGGAAAGGGGTAGGTAGCATCCATGGCAGAATACTGTCCTCTGTTGCATTCACTGCTGAGGACTGATTGGAGACGTTGTCCCTCAATTATTTTTCAGGAACTGTATACAAGACTATAAAATTACAAGATACCTTTTTTCAGATTCTTGCATACCCAACCCTTTCTGCTATCAGAAATGTTCATTTTTCATCTATATCCAGACCAATGTCTGCCATCTCTAGTAACACATAAGAATAAGGTATCTGACTCTATTTTTTCTCTCTTTCTTACTGACTCTAGCTCCTAGGCTAAAAAATTGAGACTAGTGGGAGGAGCTGAGGAAGAGAAGCAGAGATTCCTGGGCAGTATTCAGGAATGAGCTAAAAAGCATCAGCTGAGGAGAGACTGAGGGTAGCGAAAAGAATCAGTAAGCTGTGAAAATGTCTTGCCCAGCTGACCATAAACATTTGCAGAGGAGAGTTCTCAGAAAACTATGATGATGAACACAAAACAGACTGTCCAAGCAGTGGCTTGAGCAACCTGACGCTACCAGAACACTGCCTCTTTTTGCTTCAGCCTTGTAACTGAGTATATCCAGAGAAATGGATGGTTGGCTCAAACAGGATATGAACTTAGTCTAGGATGAAAGCCTCATCATGAATAAGCTTTAATTCTTACACCATTCATGTGAATGTGACACTGTATTTGAGCTGATATCCTAAAGACAAGCTACACTATTGGTTTCACATCTTTATACAGGATCAGGCTTGCTTCAAGCCAACCTGGAGCACATCAGAGGAGCCAGAGTCTGCCTGGACCTGTTTTTGCGGGCAGACCATATGGTGATTCTGCTGTGACCAATGGTGCAGAGAGAGCAGCCATGCAGAGCTAGTTGTGTAACCAGTCAGCTTCATGTGGTACCTGGAGGCATTTCTATACATACATGTTTTGTGCTGCAACTTTAGAAGTGTTATAAAGGGGAGAGGAAGGGGAACTGGCAAGGTAGATTGCAGTATTGTTGTTAAAAATAAATAGTGATATCCCAAGAGCAAGCAACCCATGCTGTGTTTGCATTCAGGGAAGGAAAGCTCCAGCCCCACATTGTCCCATTTGGAGGCAAAAAGATTATCTGTAAAGGCAGTGTAAATCTGGAACCTCTGTCAAGTCACCAAGCTTGGGGTTCAGATGGCCAAAGAAATTGTGTGTGGAGTGTAAATGTCATCCAACTGTTTTCCGTATCCACAACAGGATAAGGTGAATCTTAGCCTGGAAGTACCCATTTTTCTCACTGCTATTCAGAAGAGTTCAGCCTCACATGTCAAGATGGCAGACCTCTATCCTTGTGGATATCTAACATAGGTGAGGTGAATCCTTCCTCTAACGACCTCAGTTCTCAGTAAGACACTCATAGGAGAGCTCTCTTCAACTCATAGCAGACCTTCAGGCTCAGAGCCTGAGGTGAGATGACTGTTACAGAACTTCGGGCTTTGGCCCGTAGGGAAACATATTTCGCTGTGCTCTTGCTTCTTTGAAAGTCATTACAGATCTATGTGAAAGCTACAGACCTTTTTTCTTTTATAGGGCTGAGTACCAAAGGCCGTAGAAAGACATAAAGTTCATGTCCATACATATAAAGTAAGTGATCCTAATGGTCTTTTCTTCTCTCCTTTATAGGACATCCCAAGCAAAGGCCAACCACCCCGAAGAATGGATTCTCCCCCAAACCAGGAGACAGTCGAGATGCTGAAAAGCAGTTTGTTCAGAGATTGAAGGAAAAGTGTGATGAGCAGTCCCAGCAATTAAGCAATATTCGAGATGACCTTAAAAGGGCCAGCTGTGGCTTTGATGTCTTTGCTATAACAACGCAGCACTTTTTCATGCGGGTAAGTGCAATGCGTACTTTCTACCATTGGAAAGATACTTGCCTTTACACCAGTCACTTGCCCAAATTTATTCCACAGTCTTTGAAACTTTGTGGTTGGGAGCAAAGCATGCAATTTCTTTGAAACAGTTATTATGAGGAGGGAATTATTATTTGAAAAGCAAAGTTCAAGAACTTGGAAGAGGAAGAATTGTGACTGAAGCATTTGTCACAAGCACAGAGGAGTTTCAGGATGTTTTTAGGAGTGAAGCAGACACAGAAACTTAGAAGTCCCAGTCCCTGACCGCTACAGCCGAAATGGAAAGTGTAACTGAGATATTGATACTTGCAAACAAATGCAAAAACAATCCATGCATTTAGTCAACTAGAGGTGTTAGATGAACAACATCTGCTTTCTCACAGTACTTACCTACTGTTCCTCTTCACCACAGATCAAGTAGAGTGGTCCCTGTTACAAAGGTGACAATTCCTGAAGACAAAGTAACATTATCTCAGCATTTAGGAGATTACATTCAGCAGTTATAGAGAACATAAATAAAATGTCATCAATAATTAGAGAAGCTTATTTATTCCATAAATCCAAGACAAAATGAGTAAAATTTAAAAGATTACAACAGTAACCATGAAGGACTTGTAGGTATTGTTTGTTTCAAAAGTTGTTTAGTGGGGAAATCTAGCTGAGCTCTGACTTCCAGACCTGGTTCACCCGATACCCATGTATTTTGTACCATTCCAGGTTAAGCTGGTGTCCCAACTACTTTGTAAAACAGGCAGACAATCACCAGCAGTAGGACCCAAGATTTGGATAATATCCTTGATTGGCCGTTTGTCTACTTTTGGAAAAGACAAGAGTAAACTTTCAGTATTAAATGGGAGGAAGAAAACCAAAAAAACCAAAACATAGATTCAGTCTTTACAAATTCTGAAGTACTTTATGCGGTTATTTTTTTACATTAATGGGAAAAGTCACCTTTGAACAAATACTGTAGTTCACACTTTTCCCTAAGTAGGAGCTGATCTTGCCAGGGGGAGCTTCACTGAACTGAAAAAACAGGGAATTTTTAAAAAATACTAAATATTTTAAATACCCTCCCAGGGGATTTTTCCCCTCTATTTTTCTTTAATCTTGACATTGCTGAGCTTTGGGCATTTGTAAAGCTTTTTTTTTTCTCTTTTTTTTTTTTTTTTCTTTTTGGAGCTGACTGGGGAGTGTCCTTGATTAAAGCAGAAGGAAACAAAATAGGGCAGAGCAGTGTCTGCTCAGCTTTGGCTATGCATTGTCCACTGGGGAGAGGTTTTTCGTCTCATGCCTCATTCACAATTTGCTGAAGGAATTCTGGAAGCTCGGGCATATCTCCTTCATCTCCTCTGGATATGTTTTAAATGAGAACAGCTGCTGCAGCTGAGCTTTGAGATGACTCTCATCCTGTTGGTGCATGTTAGATCTGTCCTGAGAATGCCTCCTAAATTGAACACCTCAGGGGACTTTATTAAATATACTCTTCTCCAAGTCCTGGCCAGGCATAGCTGAGCCTCATGTTCCCAACTCTGCTACACTATCAGCTGAGGTTTGCAGTAATACTCCTCTGAGTGCCTGGAGGGCTTGGAGGTAAAAAATAATATACCTGTGGAATTTAAGTGCCTTCAGGCTTGGGCAGGATTAGATGTAGATTTCTTTCAGTTCCACTGCTAGACTTGCTTACCTGGGCTAAACCTGAGTCTCAGTCCCTTCCGGGCTTGCCTGGTCGCCCTGGAGTGTTTATATCTGCACATCACCATTCAGTGCAGTGCAAGACACTTGTGTCTTGCCCCTCGCTGCTGGGAGCCATGTAACATGGACCCCTCTGAGGAAAAGACACCCCTGGCTTCCCTGGGTGATGAGCAGCACAGTCAGTGCGAGCTCAACAGTTATCTGTTAGGCACTCAGGTGTGGTACCTACATTAGGAGTATGGTTGCTTTAGGCTCCATTTTTAGTGAATGGAGGCAGGTGAGCACTTCCAGAAGACTATTTACAGCACTAAAAGAACTGAATTTCTGCTTGAGGCACTTGCCTGTCTTTTAGTAAGGCCTCCAGAGAGGCCTAAGGCTACTGCACTTTTAAATTCAATGCTTAAATTGAGAGCCTACATGTAGTGGGATGATCTGGGATTACTCAAACAATTGCGTAATTGGGCAGTCTGCTGTCTTGCAACATAGACAGAGACTTCCAAGTTTTTGAGTGTCATTCAAAAATACAATATGTAGACATTTTCTGAGATGGAATTATTGTATGAAAGCTTGAGAAAAATTGCGTTGTCTGGCTTTGAGTTAGGGCAGCATGGAAAAAGAAAATTTTTCTGTTATATAATTGTGTGTCTTTGTTTCTGAGAAACCTGCAGGCAACACTGTTGAGGTCTGAAGAGAACTGCAGTCTGGCAAGGGAATAATAATCATTTAGGAACAAGGTGGGGCCTTATTCCAGAGAAGTTTGGGGTTGATTTGTCCAACTGGCAATTCTACCTAGCTTAGCAGAGGGCCCAATCCTACTTTGGTGCGAGAGAGCCTCTTTGGGCTGATAGTCACCCATAGCCTAATTTTAGTATGTCTCTCTCCATACACCAGACTGAAATAATGTCCAAAACATAGATTTTGCTTTGAACTGGAGCTGACTTCCATTGGAAAATGTGTTGCCAGTCAGAAAGGACTGGTCTGAGTCTTAAAAGCAACCAAAGGACCAGTGTTTTGCACACAGGTAGGAGTCTCCCCATGCCCGTGGCTCTCTTGTCTTGCTCACACTGCTTCTGTTCTTTCTCCACAGTTGGGGGAAGCACCAATGCAAGTGGTCCAACAGACAAGTTTAGCTGAAGAAAGAGTCTCGATATGTAGTAAAGAATGTTGGCCCACACTGTCAGTTTCTTTGAGTGCTTCCTAATTTTAAGCACTTGCTGCAGCAACCTTAAGGTTGCATGACCATTTTCTTTGGGTTTTGTTGGATTTGTTTTCTGGCTGTTCCAGACCACTGCTGAATTGTATCCTGGAATCATCTCTCTTTCTCAGTTGAAAATGCTCTTAATAGGCAAGATTCATTTAATAGGCATCAAGGAGTGCACAACATGTAGCAGTACTTAATACAGACCTATTAAATGACAGCTAAACCAATTTGCTATCTTCAGAAAAAGCCTAGGCAATCAAAGCAGGTGATGATGGAGGCAGTGGACAAAAAAATCTGAAGCAGTGATTCTGGCATAAGCATTTAGCTAGTTATGAAAAGTAATAATTGCAGTCTCTGTAGACAGCATGGCTTCAAATTATTATTTAATTAGCAGATTAATTAGTTAAAGCCCTCAGGTATGCATGCATGACTCCTGTTGACTTTGGGAACCACTTCAAACTTATTCTGAAAAGGAGCAGATTGAGTTTGGCCTTAGTGTTGGATGTTCATCATGTGAATACAATCCTTGTGCTGTGAGGGACGCTCGAAAGTGAACTGACTGGCGGGAGCTGGAGTGACACCGTGAAGAGGATACCATAAAGACTTTTTTAGAGCAAATATCACGAACGGCTCCCCCTGACTTTGGGTCACTCCTGACCTGGTCTGTCTTGTTAGCCCAGTAATAATGACAGTCCTGGCCCAGTTTCAGCCCGTTCAGCAAAGTGGCCAGCAGCAGTCCCTCTTGGAAGTGATAACAGTGCCATCTAAAGGAGAGTAGCCCAAAGTGACAAATTCTGGAGGGTAAATCCTTCTGGTCAGAAACAGGGAGAAAAAAAAAATCCACTTTCATATCTCTAGTATGCTCAGAGCAGATAAATGTGTTTGTGCTGAGGACTGTGATGGCCAAACTGCACCAAGGCCTTGGAACCTGGGCTAATGCCTTTCTGCTGCTACAGCATGCCCGAACAACTGAAAAGCGGAGTCCAGTTAGCAAGTTCTGCTGCTGAAATGTCAAATTAGGACTCCAGATCTACAGTGCGAGTGAGGGGAAGGGATCCTTTCTGGGCAGCAGACCCGAAAGCGGGGACATGTAAGGGAAAGGGTTATGTTGGGGTAGTCTGTCCCATGCTCTGCATGGGCATGGAGGGGTTTCCAAACTTGCAGCACGGCCTTGTGCTGCAGACTTCAACACGAGTTGTGGGGGAAACTGCTCAGGACAGGTCCCAGCACGGGGGTGCAATTGGATCAGCTGGGAATGGAGGAACCACACAGATGCCCTGAACAAGAGTTGGGACAGCACTGCAGTACTTGATAGCATCCCAGCACTTTGTGCCTACCAACATTGGGAAAGACTTGTCACTAGTAATGAGTGTGTATGTTTGTCTCCACATCTGAGTGTGGGCTACTTTTGGGTGGGTATACAATATACATCTTCCAGACAAGTAACCAGATGTAGCAGCGTCCTGCAAAATCTAGGATGGACAAATAAAACCTTTTCCCCCATTCAAATAACTGAAATATGTGTGTGCTTGTGTGTATTTTTCAGAGTAATGTTTCTGTCTTATGAATGGACAATACGCCACCCAGTGTCATATAACTACCTTGTCCAAATGCTAATGACCTCTTGTGTTAGAGGCAAAATCAGTTGCACTGGTTGTAGGTTGCTTGGCACCTCCCACCATTGCCTCCAAAACAGTGACCTGGGCTAACGTTTCAAGTGCGTATCTCAGGCTGAGCTGAAAATGGTTTATATTCACAACTGTCTCCGAGAATGAGTTTAGGAGAAATATATCTATTGTTAGTGCCTGGTGGTGGCACAATGGTAAGAAAGCATCACTCATCAGAAAGACTGACCTTCTGGCTTTCAGGGGTACGACTTTCCCAACATTTGCAAAATGTGTTAGAATTTGGCCCAAAAATAGTCCTTAGAAAAATGCCACTCCTCCCTCATCATTCTTGCAGCTTGGCTAGTTTTCCTGTATTTAGTAAGTTCAGTCTTGTCTTTGCTCCTGATGGAGACCAGAGCAGTCAGAACAACTCAGTCTTTTCATTCTGTATCCAGGAAAAAATCCATTTTGGGCTCATCAACCCCTGACAGTTTAGGGATATAAATCAAAAACATTTTATTGGAAGACAAACAAAACACTTTGTTTACTTGGGAGGAAAAAAAGTAGAAAGAAGTTTTGTCATGATTTAGGACTTTCTAAACTGCTCATTAAGTAGAAACGCACAAGATTTGGTATTGGGGACCACAAGTTACGGTAAAACAGAGCAGTAAGAATCAAGAGGTTCTCCTTTACTTGCAAGCGTTACAGTGAAGGCTCTGTAGTGAGGCTGCTGGGGGACCTGCAGGACACTCACACGTGGTCGATCTGGCCAAAGAATGGATCAGGGTTTGTGAACTGAAGGAAATTGCCTTCTGCAGACTGCCTGCTTATTTGCTGTGGATGCTAAAAGACAGGCAGTGAGAAGGTAAGGTGCTGTAGAAATAGGAACTTTAAAGCAGCTGAATATCTTTCCCCTCCTCATCCTCTGGGTAACTGGATGTTACCAGAGGATGCTACACAGGGCCTATAGGAAGATCATTTCATCCAAGCTCTCCAGCTCTGGGACAGAGCGTGTCCCCCATTTTCTGCTCGCGCAGCATTTCTCGGTGCTTGGTGCTCTGCGGCTGCGGCCGCGGAGCCAGACGCTCGCTGCACTGCGCCCTTGGGGTCTGCCAGCAAAACCCACCTCTCGCCTCACGCAGGATCTAAAGGGTGTTTTTAATTTCCCTGTGCCTCAGTGCCCAGCTGGCAGATGGGGACTCCAGGGAACTGGTGAGCACGCCATGGAGGAAAAATACTAGTATTTGAGATGCTCTCCGATATTGGGGTGAGACAACAAAAGAACAGCCTCTGAGGAAAATCGACACTGGGCAGAGGATAGCACGGGTAATAAATAAGGCCTTGGGCTATATAATGAATGAAGAAGACAAGCAAATTCAGAAATGAGTACTGACATGTCTATCCACTGGGTGAAGTGGGAGTGCTGTGCTGTACCCCGTGCTGTGGCTGTACGACGGATCCACCCCACGAGTGGACATCCATCCACCTGGGTACGGCACCCTTCACTGTGCTGCTGCTGGTTTTTGGATGCAGTTGCACACCCATCGAAGGGGCGTGGGGGTGTGAGCTGGCTGGAGTGGAGATGACAATGGGGAATATTGGGTAGTGCAAGAAAACAGAGAGAAATGCCCCGCTGAGGGCTGCTGGGCTGGGCACTGTGTGAGGTGGGAGTGGGGCTGGGCGGTGCAGTCCCCCACTCCATACATTTTAGCTGTGATCCCACAGCAAGATTTCCTCTCTGGTGTGGACTCACTTGCACAAGCTCCTTCCTCACTGCAAATGGGGCGATTAGGTAACCTCTGCCTCTGAGGTGTACCCTCTTCTCTGGGGTCTGTCTGTCTCTCCCTGCTCCGGGCTTGTGCCCTACGACCAAGTGGCTGATGAGGAGAGGAGAACCAGGGCAGCAATAAAAAAAGGCAGAAACTTGCTGGGCTGACCCTGTCTCTAATATGATGGTTTTCTCAGACTGTGTCCTGCTGGATGAGGAGTGGGAGTGAGTAACTCACCCCCAGGGAAGCAGGCAGAGGGCAACAGGAGCCATGGCATTTGGAGGGGTGGGAAGGGAGCAGCAGCAAACTCCTCTCCCTGCCTGAAATCCTGAGGCTGCGGAACAGGCACAAAGACTCTGCAGAAGAGTTTTAAGGGGAAACGCTAATGGCTGATGTTTGAGCAAATTCAGGTGGGAGCATAGCTGGGAAAATGGTAGGTGAAGACCTAATTGCTTAGTAAAAAGGCTGCCTCTTCCTTCTGTGTCAAGAGGAGATGCCTCAAACATGCTAGTTTTACGTGTTTTCAGTTGAGTAGGAGTTAAAAGTAGAAGAAGTGATAAAAATACATCTGTGTATACACACACACAGAGATAAAAAAATGGTGTTAATCAAGGACTAATTATCTTCACCCAGCAATTGACCACTGGGGACTGCACAGTGGAAAAGGAATAAAAAGGGGTGCTTGGGGGACTCCACTTGTGAGATGTTGGCAGAGATTTTTATTCTTTCCCCGTAGCTCCTGTTTCCTTTGCAGTATCAGAGGACAAGCCCCATCTGGACCTATTTGTGCCGGTGGAGCCGGCGCTGCCTGGCTTTGCTTGGCATGGCTGGCCATGGCACACCACTGCCAGCACTTTGGAGATGGCTTCACATGGCAATGCTGGCCTAATCCTGATGGAAATCACCCACTGACTCTGGAGGCAGAGGGGACAGGGAAGCAAGTGAGCAGGAATCTATGGGCAGCACAGACAAGTGTGTGCCAAGGTGCAGCTGAAATTAGGCTGTTTCACAGAGCCACTGGAAAAGGTGGTGCTGGGGCGGGGGGAAAGCTGCCCAGTGGTCCTGCCTGACCGCTCCATCTCTCCTTTTGGAGCAGTAAATAGTGCTGGGCAGCTTGGAAACATGTCACTGCTTTTGATTTCTGCACCTGGCTGTACCATCAGTGTTTTACTCTGCAGGTCGCAATATCATCCAATACACAGCACTGTCCTTGTACTCAAAAAATCCTTGTAGTACTTGTTCTTGTACTACTCTCTTTACTGAGAGAGTGGTCAAACATTGGAACAGGCTGCCCAGGGAGGTGGTGGAGCCACCATCACTGGAAGTATTCAAAAAACATGTAGATGTGGCACTTCAGGACATGGTTTAGTGGGCATGGTGGTGTTGGATTGGTGGTGGGACCTAATGATCTTAAAGGTCTTTTCCAACCTTAATGATTCTGTGATCTGTGAAAAAGGTCCATTTAGGTAAGACACAAAACGCTGCTATCCCATCACTACACAGAGCTTTTCACTAGTGAATACAAGTGTCCTGGGGCAGCTGCAGCTGAGGACAGACCAGAAGGGTTTCTCACTAGATTTAGAGCCAAACTGGCAGCAAACTTCAGACTACTGCAGATACCCTACACTACTCCCAGACAGCATGGCCCGCTCTGCTTCAGTCCCTGCAAGACAGAAGGAAGAAGGTACAGGGAACCTCTTAGTTTCTCCCCCGGTCCTCAGTGGCTTTCTCAGAGCCACTGCAGTGACAAATTTTGGGTTTGGGTGGTGGAAAAACATGCTTCCCTGGGAAGCACCGGGGTAGTTACATGGCCTTGTTTTGAAACACCCCCCACCCCCCCAGTTAAAGTATGTTTGTATCCCTTGGTTGGAGAAGAATTTTGTTAGTTACACATAAATATTTAAAATTTCAAGATAAAAAAGAAATAGTCCCAGGCATTCTAATGCTCATCTCGAAGAGGTTTTATATGTTCGTTAAGAATTGAAGATCTCTTTATTTGCATGTTCTCCTCAAAGAGAAATATATTTAGGCTGTGTGCAAGCCTAAGGTAAAGGTGAATTTATTTTCTCCTTTTGTTTATATTATTGATCTCTGTGTAAGCAACTGACTTTGACAGCCCTGATGATATACTGCATTCAGAGGAAAAAAGCAGAATGAGGGTCAGGAGTGGCTCTTGTGACAGTGGCAGACTCCAAACAGGGTATTTGGCTTCTGGTGGGCTTGAGGGATTTGGCAACGCATTGGGAGTTGTGTGAAAAGCAATGATGAGTAACAGGCTCCAGTGGTATTGCAGCCTTTGCTCATGCAGGGGACAGAGCAAAACCCAAACAGCAATGTTTTCATGCTGTTTTTTAAGTTCAGCAAAGGAGTAAGTGGAAGCGTGTCCCTCTTCTAAATCCCATGCTTTTTTAATACCTCTTTCAGAGTTAGCCAAAATTTCATTTTCTAAGATTCAGAATTTCTGTTCCACTTTAAACTGGAGGATCTATTTTTAGTTAAGAATCTTGTTCTTTGGGAGAAACAATGGTCTTGCCATTCTCATGTTGCACGGACACCATGAGTTGCTGAGTAACTGTTCACCTTCCAACCTTTTGTTAGGTTTGGCCTTCATTTCCACAACAGGGAGCTTGGGAGCTCTATTATCCGTGTTCTCCAGCCTGAGGATGATGTGAAGATCTCTGTCCTGGTTGGTCTTAGCACCGCAGCCTCTCAGCTCTGGCTCCATCAGTTGTCCAGGGGTGCTTGTGCTTACGGGGGTTATGTTTCAGGGAAAAACCCTGAAAGCATCACATCCATCCAAGGAAATCCAGTATGGGTCTGGGCAGGGTTTGTTAGAGCCATACCTTCAATCTGTCAATACCAAAATGTTCCAAATGATATATTTTGGATTCAAGTTGCCTGCATTTTTCCATGAAACTTTATTTCATCAGGAAAAAAAAAACCCAAACAAAACAGTAGTGAATAATGATTCTAGCATCCAGAAACTTTGACACCCTTGGATCAGTACTTTGTGCCAGGAATGTATTAGCAGCATTTGCTCTACACACGTGAATGTATGTTCTTGGTACAGACAGCCTGATGCTTTCTTAGACCTTATGTGGCTACTGTTCATGTGCAGTGGTTAGACCTGTGGCAGAGTAATTGTGGAACTATTAACTGCTTTAAATTCATTTATAACATCAGGCTCTGTTCACCAGATAAATGGAAATGACTGTGAACTGAGTGGGAAGCAGGCATGCTTTTCTCTGAATTAGTAACTTTCTTGTCCCTGAATTAAGAATTTTCATCTTCAAAATTGCCTGAATAGGAGCTGTAACATTAGATGTTTCTAAATTACCTTTCCTGGACAGTTGAAAGGATGAGAATCCTGCACCTTCCTCACAAAGTGCTTGAAATCAGGCAGCTCCAACACCAGCGAGGTAGCTGCCGAATTCATACAGGGCCCACAGACACGTTAAGCAGGGCAATACAGCAGCTACTGCTGGACACAGACTGCAAAGGCAATTTCTTCAGATCAATCATCATTAGGGGTTTTTTTTAAGTTTTATTGGTTCATTGGTTGCTCTCCACAGATACTCTACCAATATTTCTAGTGAGACTATAACAGAACAAAGACTTTGCAATTCATGGTAAATCAATCGGTGCGAGGTTCGTATATGAAAGTGTTAATCACACCAGAAATTGAAGAATCTTTCTGCTTCCATGAGGGAACAGAAATATTTAACAAATTAAATTTTATAGATACCTTCCAGAGGATTTGGCAGGACTGGACAACGTTTTCACTAAGAGGGACCAAATAAAGAACCTGTAACTCTCGTTAGCAGCAGGGTGGATGAGCCCTGGTAGGAGGGATCCCGTCCTCTCTTTGGGAGTAAAAACACTGAGCCTCCCTTCAGAGACAAACCTTTCAGCACAGCTCGTGTTTCATACACGTATTCAGAAGCTTTCACTTTCATTTCAGTACGATAAGACCAACTGTCAATTGATAAGGTTGCTGCGAAATGTGAGGCCATGCTCCGATTCACAGATAATCTTCGGAAGTAATTCCAAGTTTAAATTTTTGAATGAAAGTCTAAGAGAGGTCACAACCAACCTAGAGAGAGGGCAAATACCAAGTTACCCGCCCAGCAGAAGCAGTGACCACTGGGTTACTTGACTCATATTTACATGCTGGCAGTTGCTTTCCAGTAACCTGTCCCTCTGGCAGGTCCATGTCCCTCTCGCCCACGTGGCCAGCATCAGGCATCACCTGCCAGCTGAGTCCGTTGCTGCAGCCTCACGTGGAGATGCCCATTGTAGCATCCCAGCGCTCTCAGATACACACCCATGGCCTCTCCTACCTTCTCCCTGCTTGTACTTTTAGACCTCTGGCAGTAATACTTTTGTTTTACGTCTACATTTACAAACTGGTACATTGGTTTTATGTTACCCCCAGAGCAAAGTGGCATGGCTCTGTTAATACAGGCATGTCCAATAATGACGTATATAGGCATCATAATGCTAGCGGCAATAATGATCAGTGCAACAGAAATCAAGTTTGTTTAAGGGATCTTACTGCTTCTGCAGCCTAGTAAGAGGGATGATTTATTATCCATAACAAAGGTCTGGCCATGCTAAATGCTAAACCAGCTACATGCCAGCTTTTTAATTGCAGAAACAGCAGGCTCAATATATAATTGCCTTGATTTGGTTTCACTCATCAGAAATCATAAAGGCTAGCCTTACTTGCAAAATCAGGTTTTGTTTTCTTATTTGCCAGTACAATAAAATATGTTTAAGTAACATTAGCTTGTCGTGTTCAATTGAGTTGCACAGAACAAGGGACAAAAAGATGTTGTCTGGATTGAATTGTTTGTGTTAAAAACAGAAAGCACTTGGCTGACTTAGTTTATTCCTTTAAGTTAATATTTGACCTCTATATAAAAATCTCATTAGAATTTAGGACATTAGCATTTTTATTATGCCACAGTTATCCCAACAGAGTGCTGGACATTTTGCAGATGGTATGAAGATGATGTTCCAGTTCCGGAGTGCTCAGCATCTAAATAGGCAATAGCACAATTAAAACTGGCATGTCAAAGTGACTGAGTCTCGGAGACTACCATATGTCTAGTTTACTCTGGGATTTATATGGAAAGACAATTATGTGTTTGTGTACCTGCACACGGATACACACACCTGCACGCACACAAGCAGACGCCTTCGGTCTGTTCTGTTGTCTCGGGTGTCCTCTGGAAAGACACGTGTTTTCAGTGGACTTTTGGGGGATAAGGCTGGAGCATCACAGTGCTGGGGATCACAGAGAGGGTTGCAATGACTGGCACCACTGGAGAAGGAACAGACGGTGCGATGTCCTGACAGTGCGTTTTCCTGCCAGTGCATCACCCAAGTGCAATAGTGAGGGCAGGCAAGAATTCAAAGCAAAACCACGTACATCAGGAGGTGCAGAGGCAGCAATGGTGGTGTGAACGCAACTCTGTCTGAGCTGTCGAAGAGAGCCCAGTGAGCACAGTTTCCCTTCTGCAGACAGGGATATTCCCACTGTTCACGTTCATTTACCCCAAACGGGTGTGATGAATATTTTACATCCCACGCAAGTTCGTCCCACCTGCCCTTGGCGGTGTTTCCTGAGATGCAGCACGTGTTGCTGGGCTGCTGCAGAAAGGAGCAGCAGTACGTGTCCTGGGCAGCACCGCTGGGCTGATGGCTGCCTCCGAGGCAAACAGGCTGCACAGCTATTCTTGTTATCTCAGTCTGATTTCATCTGCGGGGAAAAAATAAGCTACACTGCTTCCTTTTTTTCATTGCTTAGTACACTGAAAAAAGGGACCTCGGTATATATGGTGTAGAGAATTCTGTTTGGAGATACATAAAAAGGAGGATGTTGTGGAATTGTATATATTGAATGCTATTGCTAAAATAAGAAGGCAGGCTGGAGTAAAACTGAAATTGTATACATTTATCATAAATGTGAACATCAACATCTCGTCCATTGACCTAACAGAAGACAATCACTAAGTGTTGCGAAGGAAAGCTAAGATACCTTTATAGACAAATATATATATATATATGTATAGTAGACGGAATAGTACCAGAAATCTTTACTGTGGTGCAAGCAAAACTTAGTCCTTAATGAAGCGTTCCTTACCTTTGAGGTAGAGATGAATAATGTTAGAAAGCAACCTGGAGGGCTCTCCTGTGCTCTGCAACGGGGCTCCTGTGCCAGTTAGACCAAGGGGCTCAGTGTGGGGCTCAGTCCAGCAGCCACGGGCACAGTGCAGGTCTCAGTCGGGTTGAGGGGGTCTGGGCTCTCGCAGAGTACCCGGGTTTGCTTTACAGTCAGTGGACAGCCCCAGAGAGATGCTTCCCCTCGGGGGGCATATGGGGGGTGTCTGCCCACAGACTGTTGAGTAGCCCTGGCACTGTGCTGGCTGGGGAGCTCTGGGGTTCACCGCCACTTCCCAGAGAGATGCCTGAACTTGGCCTTTTTCTGGGGCTGCGCTTGAGATGCCTTTATACATCTGAGGTTCGGTGCCCCAGGTGCTTGGCTGCATGCTGCATGCGGGCCCTCTTGGTCCCATGACTCTTCTGTTCCATGCAGGGACTCAGGTTCCCCAAGACCAAAGTATTTTTTTCCCCTTAATCTGGAGTATTGCATCACCTGGGACTTGGGACATTCCACCAGTACTTGGCACAGTCACCTTGCTCAGGCCGAGCCTTCGCTCGGGGGATTGGTCTGACCACAAGACTGTTAAGTAGTGATCCCTTCAGCAGCTGAAGTTGGCTGCATTTCTGGACATGGCTTTTGGAGTTTCTCGAAAAAACTTGTGTAATGTTGAGCTGCCTGCTTTACGCTGCTCCACATTTAACTCCAGGCAGGAGATAAGGACCAAGGCAGGACTTCAGGCAGGAGGCAGAGCCCCCCAGCCCCCCGCAGAAGCACTCTGGGCTTGCTGCGGCAATGGCAACCCACAGGTAACTTGCAGGCTGGGGAAAGAGATGCTTGGTAGGTGTAAGTGCCTGCAGAGTTCTGTCATGGAAAATAGGAGGAAAATGTTCAGGAGGGACTGGATGTTGTCCACGGCTCTCTGCATTTCCAGTGGGATCCATGCTGCAAAACAAAAATATTTCAGGGTTTCTTTCTGCTCTGACTGTAAAGAAAGAGATCACCTGTAGATTTGGCACAAGCTTCCAGATCTTTAGCCTGATTTTTCTGCTTTCACCTTTTGCTAACTGGTATTTTTCAAAGCAAACACATTACAAAGGAGCGTAACATACTCAAAGCAATGGCTAAATACATTACAAGGTTTAATTTAGGAATGACAATGCTATGACTACAATGTTTGAACTTCTTTGCCATAGTCTTGGAATATCTTCTGTTGCATGTAAAACAGCATTTCACCTATCTTTAGTTAAAATGAAGTACTGGAATTTACTGAGTTTTAGGCACATTAAATAAAAATGTTCTGTCTTCTCTTCCCTGCCCCAAAGGCATTTTTAAATGTCATTTGTGAAAGACGTCAGAAGATTATTTACTGTGTCCCCTCACCACTGCATATTCCTAAGCTAGAATGTTCTGCTGATATAACTCTCTCTCTCTCCAAAATGACTGCTGCAGTCCCAGGGGGTGAGAGTGTAAATATTGTAAGTCTTCTTGTGTAGATCCATCAGCAGATGCCTTCTGAGCTGATACACAAGAGGGATTTTGCAGCAATATAGTGGAACTTTCCCTGTTGATGAAAATTCCTAGCAGATGTGAGGTTGCTCCAGTGCAAAACAAGGCTTGAAAATACAGATAGACTGTGACTACAATTCCCACCTTTAAGCCTTTAAAGACTGTGTGCCACATCTGCAAAAATCTCTTGTATAGACACGCTGCCAGAAAAGGAGCACTTTCTTTATTAGTGAAGTTCTGATTTGATCTTCAATTTTGCAGGTGCAATTTCATATCCCTATTGCATTCCATATGGCTTGTGGTTACAGATTTTAGCAGCTAGGTAGCCACATACTTGATTTATGGACTGCAAGCTACCTACACTTTTGAGCATATAAAAACCAACATGCTCACATTCCCACTGATTCACTTTTGATGAGTGATGGATGCAGCAAAGCCAGGCTGAAACCAGCTCTGTCTTTCAGTACAATCCTGACTTGCCTCTGTGCACAGCAAAGCCCAAGACTTCATCCCTTCATGGCCACTAGCCCATAACTGGCTGATGCTGACTGCATGGGGAGCCTGGGTCAGAGAAGGTATTTGGACCTGGCAGTAGCATGGAGGGATTTGGACCATGAAGTGAGCTGGGCCCATTCAAAGGAAATGTGTTGTAATGCAACTAGATCTTACTGAATAAATGCTAATACAGAATACAGGTCACACCTACAGAACTCTGGTCTGGGTGTCAGCTGGAAAGGAGTAACGCTGGGAGTAATTAGAGTTTCTGGTGTCAGAGCAAATCAATGTGAGCTCCTACTGAGAACATGTGTTACGAAAAACTGTCGAGATCTTTGGGTGAATAAGTGGAGACATAGCAAGTAGAAGTAAGAGGGTGATAACACCGGCACATTCAGCACCGGGGAGACTGATACTGGAATATGACAATTAACATCAGTGCCCACACTTCTTCAGGAAACAACGAAAAAGTGAGGAGGAAATGGGAGTCCAGAGGAGGCCACAAAAATGATCAGAGGGATGGGAACACCTCTTCTCTGAGGACAAGCTGAGAGGGTTGGGGTTGTTCATCCTGGAAAAGAGAAGGCTCCGGGGACACCTTATCACAGCCTTCTGGTACTTAAAAGGGACTTATAAGAAAGATGGGGACAGACTTTTTAGCAGGGCCTGTGGTGATAGGACAAGGGGTAACGGTTTTAAACTAAAAGAGGGTCGATTTAGACTAGATCTAAGGAAGAAATTTTTGACAATGAGGGTGGTGACCCACTGGCCCAGGTTGCCCAGAGAGGTGGTAGATGCCCCATCCCTGGCAACATTCCAGGTCAGGTTGGCTGGGCCTCTGAGCAACCTGCTCTAGTTGAAGATGTCCCTGCTCATTGCAGGGGGTTGGACTAGATGACCTTGACAGGTCCCTTCCAACCCAAACTATTCTATGATTCTATGAAACAGAGAAGAGTAATGAGGCAGTTGTGAGGGACAGAAAAATCCTTTGCTGTGAGAGACTGCAAAGCTCAATTGATTTTCTTTGTAAAAAAGGACAAAGTGGCTTGAGTCCAGAGCAGAAGAATCACCATAAGAAGGTACTGCTTTGTACCAGAGGGTCTTTCCTCCAACAGGGGAAGGTTTAGCAGAAACCACTGGCTGGAAGCAGGAACTTTGCACCTTCAACATGTAAAGAAAGCACAGACTTTGGGCAGTAGAGGTGATCAGTTGTTAGAATAAACTGCTGTGAGAAGACGAAGAAGCTCCAGAGCTTCTTCTGCAATTTACCACTGGATGCATTTGTAGGGGAGATGCTTTCATTAAATACACTTACAGAACAATACCTGCTTAAAATATAATGTCCTGTGATATGAAGGTCACATTATTTGATTGAATAATCCCCTTAAATTCTACAAAGGTCTGTTGGCCACAAGTATATTCAGACATGTAACATTTGGTGATGTAGTCGGTGTTAGAGGGGAGACGCCTTTTTTAAGGTCGGAAGCCTTTTTCAGGTATTAAGATGAGATCTCCATGCAGAACAGCTTTTCGCCACGCTCTCTAATCCAGGACTTCTTGCACCTTCTGAAGTTTCTGGCAATAATCACTGCCTAGATGCAGGATGTGGATTAGGTGGGCTGTGACTCCAAGACACATGCACATGGTAATTATTGTGTTCCAATGACTTTGACATTTATTTTTGTTATCCTTTCAAGCGGAAAGTATATCCACTTGTTTTTCCGTGCCCTCACAGCCATCCAAAAGCAGGTAGCTATGCTTTCGAATCAGATACCCGAAACACAGCCTGACTCTCACTTACCTCCCCTTGAGGTCTGAACTCTCTGGTTCCAGAAATTCACTGTAAGAGGTTTCAGCTACAATCTCCTGGAATTCCTTGGCTCCCACCCCTGAGATCTGATTCAAATACTGCTTCTTACAATCACTTCTCACACATAATTTCAGAAGGTGCTGGGGTTTTAAGTATAATGATTTGAGAACTCTTTATTATGATTTCTTCTTAAAGCCAGCTCTAACTACACAGATGCTGGAGACAGAGAAATTAGCATATATGATGCATGTTTAAAATTCATTCTAAAAATCATCTGAGTTAAGTTTTCTTTGTATAAAAATGTCCCAAGCCCACAACTGATAGATTGGATTCTCATTAATATGAATATGTGCTATTCCTCTCAGCAGAGCACTGGGAGTCTTCCTAATAGGAGAAACCTTGGTCCATGTGAAGCCGCTGGAATTTTTTGCCACTGACATTGTTGTCACAGGATGTCAGCACTTGTCCCTCGCTCTGCCTGGCCTCAAAATACAGCAGCTTGAAGTTGTCATTGGCTTCGGGCCAGAATAACTTAGAAGTGGAAGAGAGGAGATTCCCTGTTTGTTGGGAGAAGAAGGGGATATTCTCCGCAAAGTTTATTTAAGAAAATGTCCATCTGCTTCCAGCTACTCAGAGGTTTGGAATTCAGAAATAGCCCTGCAGGGGATGTATTCCTGGGTAGAGGGCAGGTGAGGAGTTCACTGAAAACATATATTTGTTTTAGTTCCTTGTGATGTTGGTGTATAAATGATGTTTCACATGAGGAAACATGAAATCCTTGTCAGCGAGAGCTAGTTAATTTGGAATTCACTGCAAATGCTTACTTTGTAACATTCCAGACATCAAGAACCAGAAAACAGTAATAAAGTATTGTTCTCTGGTGCATTTTAATCCATAGCCTTACAAGTTACTGACATAAAAATACATGTAAGGCTACACTACCAGAAATAAAAAAAGTCTGAAAGAATTATGTTTATATCCTCACATTCTTTTCATATGAGAACTGAATTCTCAGAAGCTGGCTGGGCTTTCTCACTTGAGAAATAGAGAGCATGTAGTCTGTGCTAATTTGTTAAATTCTAGAGTAAACATTCTACTCTTCCAGCTACACAATAGTGTAATTGTATAATTGAAAAACTATATTAAAAATGTTTGCTTCCATATAAATTGCCTGAGGATCATTAAAACCTCATGGTACTGAGTAATACACAAAATGTGAAACCTTACTGTAAATACAAGGGAAATTGCCATTCCAGGGACATCTGGCATGACCTTCAGCTCTAGCTGAATCATCTAGCTGAAAGTCATGTCTGACTGCTCATATCTCCAGAAATCCCCAAATCATTATATTACATTTTCTGATTTTTTTTTTAGAAGTTAGGTAAGAATAAAAATAACAGACATGACCTGGAAAATAATGTATTACATGTGTATGTCTAAAGACCAATATGGAGAACTGTGTTATTAACAACACAGCTGCATCAGAGAAGATTTGTAATGCACTTCCAACAAGGAAAATGAAATGTAATAATCAATATATTTGCTTTTCTCATTTATTTGGGCCACTGTGGTGTTCAGTCTGACAAGATTAAGGGATCAGGGGCTCGTGACAGGACTCTCCTCCCAGCTGGCATCAGAGCGTGGAGGCTGCCACGCGAACTCCAGAAATGCATTCGGCCGGGGGAAGCTGGCCCTGCGCTGGGGAGGTTGTCTCTCCCCAAATTTGCTGCTTTCTCCCCGGTTTAGTTTTAACCATGATCTGATTCACTGCCCAAACACTTGTGTGAATATAAGGAAGGGAACAGGGAAAAAAACAAGTGATGAGGAGAAGGGAAAATGAAATCACCTCCTTCGACAGCAGCACTCACCTTTATTGCTTTCAAGCACTCACAGAAATACAACGCGACTAGAACTGTCGATAAGCAAAACTTGGAAAGAGAATTTAGGACTAGTTGAGACTCTTTCCAAATTATACCGCCTGCAGACATTGAAAAACTAACAATACTGATAATACCTTTAGCAATGGATTGCAAGCTTTGAGGCCCATGCTTGGCTTATTGAAAAATAAATGCAGCCCCTCTACTGTCTGCAATTCTGACAGTATACTCAACTTCTCTGTTGTAGATATCAAAATTCTGAGGAAGTCCATCTGCATGTTCCATCTCAAAAAATATAGCAGTGTTTGAAAAGAGTACGTGGCAGAGAAATAGGTTGCAGTAATCGCATAGGCAGTGCTGGATGTCCCTTCTCCCTGCCTTGCTCTCCTATCTTTGTCATGAATGATGTTTTATGGCATGCCATTCAATCACCTTCTGAACCTCCTGTTCCAAATGCATTACTGGAATAGGTTTGTCCTACCTTACCTCGGCACTGCCTTAGACAAAACCCTGGCCCTTGCTGAACGCCGCACCAGACTTTTCATCACGTCATCCTTTGGACGTGCTTAACAGCAGTGTCACGATCGCCTCTCGCTGTTGACCGCAGAGAATGCCAGGAGGCAGCAGTTGCCGATAGCCTGACTTGTCTGTCACCCTCTAGAGCTGAGACATCACAGAAGTTGTGGTGTCTTGGTTATGCACCAGGTCATCTGAATCTGACCTTCACGTCTCTCCTTATCTCCTCATTCCTGCAATCTCCTGTTCCCTGTCTCTCTTCTCCGCTACATAGCTCTTTGTCCTCTGAAACACTGCCTTCAGAGCAATTTTTCCTTCTTCCTCTGTTTCATTCCTTCTTTGAATCCATGCTTTGGTTTCTTTTCTAGGTGAAGCAGTTTTTCGACTTGTGGTCTGCTCCACCTCAGCCTTCTCTCCCCATTATCTCTCTCCATATCCCTATGGTGTTGTCTACACTCCTCTTGGTCCTCACTTCTAAGCACTGCCTCCTTCAGCTTTCTCCTAGTTTCCTATGTTTATTGCCATAACCACTGATACTGTCCTATCAACTTATTCCCAGAGGTGGCAGTCCTTTTGCAAACAAATTTGTGTCCCTTGAGGTTCCCTGTACTGTCTTTTGCTGCTCTTGCCCTCAGATTGTTATCAATTCAGCTTAAGTTAAACTTTCATTTGACATACTTTGCATGCTCTGCCTCTCAGCAGGCATTTTCAGCATTTCGTAAAAGATGAATAATATGCAGTTCACGTAAGGATTCTCCTGCTCAGTGACACACATAGTACAGTGTTACTACCTTTACCTCCCAGAGCTTTCCCAGGACTTCGGCTCTGTTTTTCATTCTCTTGTCTTCCTCCATGGATCTCCATCTTCACAACTGCCAAACCTTTGCAGACCAGCACTGTGGAGACCCAGGGAAAGCTCTATGTCTCTTCTAGGAAGGGTAGCCAACCTCTATAAAATATGGAAACATCAGATACTAATGGTTAAAAATCCGAAGATGCTTATATATGTTAGAATATATGTTTAGAACCCTGATGAAATGATTTATTGTTTATCCTCTACATAGCAGACTCTATGCACTCATACATAAAGACCAATATGGAGCTAAAGAGAACAATGTGCTCCATTTGGGGACCTTTATATTAAGTATATATATAAAT